>NC_073695.1:6105682-6293182 GCF_029784165.1 Wyeomyia smithii
AATGTGAAATCAAATGTTTTTTGAGAACTAAATTGCAGTTTTCTCTCTGAAATGTGTGATGAATATGAATTTTTTTGTTAACTAAATTGAACATTGAAATCCATTCTTCAAGTTGTTCTTTGACATCAAGCATCTAGCTTTATTAGTTTAGCTGCTATTTCACTTTAAATTGAGCTAGCTATCATACTTCTTGTGCTAGATCACGTTAAAGGCAAACATAATCGAAAACTGGAACAAGTGAATAACTCTGCAGTAGTTGAATGTTCACCACATGCGTAGAAGGATTTTTTTTCATCAAATAAGGTCCTTTATCACCCCTTAGAGGATTTGAAGTGAGCTACCTAACACCCTGTATATGAGGGCTGATATACTCATTACAAAAGTTATCTTGGACGTTCAATACTTGTTGTACCAACGTAATCATTCAAAATGCGTTTTTCTCAATGTCATGTCTATAGCATATTAAACCATTTTTCAATTATGGGCAGTATACCATTTTTTCTGATCAAATGGTGATTCTACAAAAAAAAATTCTATCGTTGTCCTTCGATATTTTAATGAAGAAAAAAATACTGCTCGAAATGTGTTAAATGATTACCCTTGGTGATGTTTAGCAAATAAAACAGTGGCGCCATTTTGAATTTTTGATAGATCAGAAATTTTGGATGTTTTTTCGACGCCATTTTGATTTAAAGCCAAATATCGAAATTTCTAAATTTTATTTTAGTATTGTAGGCGAGTTAGGGAGAGATTGACATGTTGCTAATATTTTAAGTGAATCAGATGCCTATCAATCGATTCCTGAGTCTTTTTCACCTAATATAAGACATAATTTGACTTCCACTTTTACATATTAGCTCATTGCCATAAATACTCATAAATACTCGATATTATTTCGCTTTGTGAAATATATCAAAACCATGTCAAAACCGTTTACGTAGAATCACCATTTTGAGCTCAGTTTTTGTCCGATTTGAGATCTGTTTTTTTTTAAAGATGGGTAAGAAAATGCTAATATGTGGATAAACTCTTAGAATTTTGAAATTTAGCTTAAAAACAAAATGGCATCGAGGAAACATCGAAAATTCCCGATTACTCAAAAATTCAAAATGGGGCCACCGTTACCCCTTAAGGTGAAATGTGTTCAAACTCGGGGAAATTTGTTTATGAGTCAAAATACATATATACGTCAAAATCACACATAGAAGCTAAGGCAGAAGAAAAAGTAAATTTTTGTTGCACTGTGTAATCTTTTGCTAAGCGACTAAGTTTCTAGTCCGCTTTTGTTATCCTGCAAATTTTATTCAAATGTCATACGCAAACTTATCATGAATTCTTTGAAAAGAAAAAGTTGTATTCTGGTAATTTGTAATGCAACATTAAGTGTTTTCATTACAGCACCGCTATGCGATTTTAGAAGATAAATGTTTTTTTAATCTGTTCAATGCAGGGCTTAAAAACGCCAAATTAAAATTCATCAATGACGCTGTTCACCGCTTTCAAGTTTCCTTTTCGAGTACTTCAACTGTCAAAATCAATACAAAAGCATTCGAGTAGTTTTAATGTGATTCACTACTCGAATGCTCTTGCATTGCTGGAGTGTTCGAAGAAGAAATAAAAGATTTTCTATTGAAAGCAGAAGTGAGTAGCATCACTATCACCTGGTAATTTATGATTGAAAATTGCTTTGAGCGCTGACTAGACATGTGTCGTTTCAACAGCGGCTTATAGTGGATCGAAAAGCAGGCGCATGTCCTCTCACTGCATGCGTAATATAATGCTATTCCGATAAACCCAAGTTTTTATTCGGTGTACCGTTTTGATTTGATCGAGCAGTCGCAAGCTACGAATACTTCATAATAAAAATCGAATTATTATTGCTAGAGTGTAGTAAAAATGTATGATTATTTACCGTTCCGTACACTTGAATGTCCTCTTTCCTGTGATGTTGCTTTTTAGTACAGGGCCAATTGCAGGAAACCAGTAGGCGTTGAAAAAAGTGATAGTGTGATAAGTTTGGGTAAACGCTCGCTTGATTAATGAAATGTGTAGATGCTAAATTAAACCATAAATCTAATGATTAATGCTTTATTTTGTAAATGTTCTGAATATTAAGGTGTTCGGAAATCGAATCACATTTTAGGATAATGATTTATATTTCGAACAGTCAAATATAATTTCTTTTTTATGTCGTTATACCGTACTGCATCAAATTTCGAGTACTCAAGCAATGGTGTAACTTCTTGCACTAAAAAATCAACGAAAAATGAGCTTTCTCAACGATCTGAAACGTTTAGCATGTTGGTTATTTTATTGTTGTTGCAATTAAATGCTATTTAAATATATTTAAACACGTTTTGTACACAGAAACAGGGAGAGTTTAGAAATCGGCTTTGATTCAAATTCCGAACACTTCAACGTAATCGCTAAGAGATAGATAGGCAAACCGTCTGAATGCTGACTGTCACTTTTTTCAACGCCTGCCGATTCCCTGAAGGTGGCCTTACAGTGAAGAGTTATATATCACTGGGTGAAGGACATTCCAAGGAACGAAATGTTATATAATAATCATTGATTTTATTATACTAGCTATAATATTTCGATTTATATTGTAAAGTGTTCGAAGTTTTATTCAAAACGGTATCATGTAAATGAATTGACTGAATCATGAATCATTTAATCAATTGATTTATAGCTTCGCGGCCTGCCAAAATTTTTCTCTCAATTATATATCATTGAGGAAAAATTTGATTTTGAAAATATTAAAAATTGCGATATTAAAAATATATAAGAATTATTTTATTTTACCAAGAACAAGTGTAAACAATACACTCTAAACTACTTCTATACAAATTTCCAAGAAATAATACCCAATGGATGGTTTTTACAGCTTTTTTCTGTGATGAAATTTGCACTCTTTATCCTGTTTTCATAACTTAAAACAAAATGTTTCTGCGAATTGTTCTATTAAACTATCAAACAGAATACCCCCCGTTTTTCCTCTATTTCACTCGCTACTTGTTTTTTTAATTGCATCATATTTTTCGATTACTAGTCCAATTCACTCAGCATTTACCGATAAAAAAAAATCGTTCACGGGGTTTTCATCTCTTCGATTGACGATTCAGTGCCATTAAAAAAAGGCGTAATCATTTTAAGGGGTAATATCTACCAAATGCTCAAAAAACAAGGCTCTTTTCATGATTTTTCAAAGGACATTTGAGATGTAAGGTATATAAATAATATGTCAATGGACTAAGCAACTCTTGGAGAATAGAAAAAAAAATTATTGCTATTTTTTACAAAATGGCGGCTGTGCAGTGATTGCCGTGAAACACTTATTTTAAAAGTTCTCCCGCGGCGAGCAGTAGAAGTCGTGCCCAACGCCACCTATAACCAAAACAAAAAAGCAAAATGGCAACGGTTTGAAAAAAAAAATCTTTTTTGACAAAAAAAATCGACTTTTATTGTTTATAACTTATGTTGTTTTTAATCAATCACTAAAATCGTGTGTACTTCACTAGATAATCTAATGAAGAAGCTACAGTTAAAATTTCAAATCAATTGGATGTTAACATTTTAAGTTCTACTGCTTGCCGATTTTGAAAACATGGTTTTGAGAAAAACGCGTTCAAAGTTTCAATATGCTATAAATCTTTAGAATCGCAATAATAAAGCCCCTAATATTTTTTTTTACCTTCAGTCAGCTATCCCTGCGCCGTTAAGTTGTCCTTCCTGGGCTTTATTTTCCTGTTCTTTCTTTTTGTTATTTGATGTAAGGCTGCGCTTAGCCTCTTTCGCGATATCAGACATGCGATGCTTAGCGACTTTGACGTGGTCGGCGTCAATTCCCACGCAAAACTCAAACTTGTCACTCATATTTGTGTACTTTTAAATATAACTTACATTTATAAAGTATAGAAAAACTCAAACAAAGAACGTACACAACGAAAACGGCTAATCGACGTAACAAAGGGAAATTGTGAGTAACCACGTGCTGTAGAGACGCTATAACAATCGAAACTTGATGCAGCAGCCTCTATACTTCAAACTTGAAACACGATACCGATCAGAGGTAACTTCTGCTGGTTTACAAAGCCTCGAAAAACGAGCATCGCCAAAATAATCGAAAAATGTGATTTTGGAGCATAAAAGTTGTTCGATAAAAATTGATTTAAACGAATTTTGAGTTTAGATCAGTACTTGGGCGATGTAGATTTTGATCCTAAGATAGTATTAGGCTGATTTAAGCCAATAAAAAAATGACAAGATTTTTTTTTTGGTAGATATTACGCCTTAAATTGAGCAATCAAGAAACGCACTAAAATTCAAAAGCCAAAGTCGTGATTTACATACCACTGTTCATCGCGATAGGCGATGGTAGGGCCCAAAATTTTCAGTTCAGTGAGTAAAAATTATGCCGAAAATGAAGCGTCACTTTCAATAGAATTCCTGGAGTTTCGATGTATTGCCGCACTCTTCTCGCTGCCGATTGGAAGGAATATTCTATTAATATTCAATTCATTTTTGCGACGGTGCTACACCGTCCCGGACTACACTTTCCAGCTCGAAAACGAACAGATAAACAAGACTACATTCAGCCAGAGTCTATGTGTATATAGAGTCGCGCAAAGAGAAAATCTATCGTTTCGACATTACAGTTTTTGTGCCGTTTGTTGCGAAGAACTATACAGTTCTGTTTTACATCATGCACAAGCGAATATCATTTTTTGAAATTCTTCACAAGGTACACAGTTTTGAAAGATTACATCGGTGATGCTTTGTTAAATTTACCTGAACCAGTGTACAGGTTTAATGTTGGATTAAAATGTGTAAGTAAAACTTCGGAAAAACACATGTTCTTTATCACCAGCGTTGCCATTAAGTTTTGAATAAAATCTGGCAAAACGAAAATAAAAAGTATGGAAAAAATCTGTCACTCATTTTTGGATAAAATTCCTGGCAGAATTGAAAGTGATGACCTTTTTTTTGCTCTCGCCGGGAGTAGGTAGGTAGAGACCAGGCACGGCCCATCTCGCAGTAATGACCTTTTTGCGAGACGACGCGGATGAAATCTGGCAAATATCTGGCTCATTTACAAATATCTGGCAGATTCTGAGGTTTATCTGTTTGTCTGGCGCGCAAACAGAAATCTGGCAAAATCCAGATTTATCTGGCATACTGGCAACGTTGTTTATCACGCTCAATTACAACACTTTTCATCCACTCCTAACATTATCACCTTGTTTATTCACATTGCTCGATTGGTACCCTCGTTTGACACTGATTTGGTTTCTTTGGTTTCATCTTTGCGCGGCTCTATATTACAAACATAGGCTCTGCATTCAGCTATCATTTTTTTCGTTTGGGATTTGACATTTGTTGTTGTTGTTGGTGTTTTCAAACTACAAAGCCTGTCTTTTTCGTCATTAGTGCGGGACAGAAAAAGTGTAGTTTCAGTGTAGTCCGGAATGTGAAGAAACAGCTACTGTTTGACTGTTTCATTTTCGCCTTCTCCGTAGATCATACTGACGCGCGGTTGTTAAACGTCATCGGTCGCAGTGAAAATGAAAGTTTACTTGTTCGAGTAGTTTATTGTCAAACGAAAGCCTCATGGAAGACTGTTATTTGATAGAAGCATTTTTTTGCGAGCCGGCAGATCCATTTATTTATTGTGTCACGGCACGAATCTTCAAAAAAAAAATAATTTCAACGACAGTCGTTTCGTTCCAGTCGTCAGTCGTTTCACGTCATGAAAAGCAACCATTTGACAGGTGAAACGATTGGGGCTGATTTCTATTTGTTGAAAAAGTCATCGAAAGCCTGTTGGCAGTAAAGCTGTCTGAAGGTGTTCATGAGGTGACCGAAATCGGTAAACATTCAAAGCAAGCACGAAAACTGCTGAAGTCCTAGGAGCTAGACAACTTTATTTTAAAGAGATATCTGACATGTCTTGCCCTCTAGAAGCAGTCAGTTTTTTTTTTCGACAAGATGAACACGAATAAAACTGTTGACTATGACATTATACGAAGTGACAGGGAAAAGCTTCTTCAATCGTGTCATTGTTATTGGGTCGAAATGTGTAGCCCTGGCGGTGGAGCGTCTCGTAGTGTTGTCATAGTAACAACGTAGTAACAAAACAACGTAGTAAAATGTCAGCTGATTGGACGTAGAAATGGGCGAAATTCGAAAATTCAAAATATAAAGTATTGATCAAAAGATACTGATTTTACTACACTACAGAATGCATACGTGTCCTCAATTACAAGTTTTACGAGAATCACGTATCTGTCAAATTTGATACTTTCTTTTCAAAACTTAATCAAATTTGAACATGTTTCATAATGCCAAAAGTTTATTGAATTTATTTACAAAAAACTTGATTCAGGGTGAATTATCAGGGGCAAGACACTATTGATATATTGCGAAATATTTCCAATACTCGATATTACAAAGTATTTATCGTTGCATTTCAGGTACTTGTTTACTTATATCACAACTCCTTGTCAGTACATTATTGTCGGAGTGATATAAATGAATCTTATTTTTTTTAAAAATTTGTCTAGCCCCTAAGTGAATTTCGTTAAACTTTGAGAACTGAGGAAAGTTTGATGGAAGTATCGTACCACCAAAGTAAAACTGATGATTGATTGATGATGATGATGATTCACAAAAACTTGAATTCCTATTTTAATCTTTGATCTTATGTCATACCGTGAGCCACAATGAATAGATTTTAAGATGAAATATCACTGTTTTCGTTTTCAAGGCTCTGTGCGAAATGTGCTATCGTACATGGTAAACTGAACTAAAATAAACTATCAATTTCTCAGTAAAAAATCATCATTTACCATGTACAAAAGCGCATTTCCAATAGAATGCAAGGATTTAATGCGTGATCACTTCCACCCAGATTCATCTTATAGGACCTTAGAGAATTCTCGGATTTGTTACATAAAGTAAACGAATTCAAGAAGAAATTTCATTCATAACTACAGCTGTTTGTTGGGTATATAGGGTAGGGAACATATTCTAAGCAGCTTTAGGAACCGCCTGTGTATTCAGGCGAAATACTCGAAATGTGTTGGGTGAAACTCAAACAGTAGTATATCAATCTGTTCTCTATCGTTATTTCTGTCAGAGCTTGTTTTCAGATTGTAATACTAAGTTGGCAAACTCTAACAATCATCAATCAAAGTTACCAATCGAGGGACACTATTTCAATCACCCCGAACCTATTTTAAGCAGTTTCCATCTGTTTTGCTGGCGTTTTTTTCAGAACCCGAAGTGGCTCCTGAATGGCTGCAATACAGGTCGATTTGTTTCGAATGGTGATTTCTGTGTGATTTCTTTGTGAATAACGGTATTTCTCATATTCGTAAGACAGCTAGGCAATCAAAGTTTTCGTTTCCATCATTCAAATTCTCGATATTGATCAAAATGCAGGAGTTTGAGGCCTGTTTTCTTCGACTGATTAAAATAGGCGCTACTGCTTAAGCCGTTCCTTACCCTACCAATATTCATTTCATTATTGTTGCAGCTTATGAAGCAAAAAATCAGCATGATAATTGTTTGCTAAGCATTTTATTTTATTGATTTTTAATATGTGTTAGTTAAGCTTTTGATTTAAACTCTATCTCTGTCCCATGTAGGGCTTGCAAAATCACATTCAATCGAAAATCGTCAGTGACGCTGTTAACCTTCCTTTTCAGTTGTTTTTTCGAGTACTTTAGTTGTCATAAACAATGCAAGAACTTTCGAGTAGATTTCATGTGAGTCACTACTCGAATGCTCTTGCATTGATTTTGACAGCTTTTGAAATGCTCGAAAATGAAACAAATGATCGACTGACGATTTTTAATTGAAAATGGTTTGAGCACTTTTGGAGACATGTTTTTTTTTACTTTCGCACGCACGTATAATATTTCGATTCAAATTATGCGATTAATTTCGATTTAAATGTAGGCAAGTATCATCTTCGTGTCAACTAAAATACAGTGCTTTCGCGTTTAAGAATAACCGCTAAATGATGTGATGCAGTGATCAACGGTTGGGAATGGAACCTGTAATCAAACAGTGTCTTCTAACTGTTGATTTTTTATTTGCCTTATTTAATGAGTTGTTGCTAATACAAAAACTTGACCCATATTAGCAATCTATGCTAATCTGTCGTTCTATAACAGCGAAAGAAAGCATTTTATTATACCTTTTTTGGTACAAAAGAAATGGTTTTTATACTTTAGTAAAGAAACGCTTTTATGATACTACTGCCCGATTCTAATGAATAAACTTTTATTGATGATTGGTTTTATGTTGAAGTTATAAATATATTTCCTCAATTAGAAAGTTTTTTTTATGATAGTGCCAAATGTTTCACATTTATAGAAAGCCGAGAATATGAATCAGTTCGACCGTATGATGTAGAAAAACAAAAATTTGATTTTTGAGAAGAACAAGCTCCCAGCTTATAGTCGGTCATAAACGATTCGATCATGAATTAGTTCGGGAACAGCAAAATTAGCAGGTTAATTTCGTGACCTAATTGGCACCGCCCATTTGCGAACCTTTGCGCACCGTTTTGCCATAGATAAGTGAGGGAGATTTTCTGTTTTGTTTTCAGTAAGGTTTCGCACTCTTCCCATAAAACGGGTTGCTCTCCTTACGAACTCCTACTCGTCATTAGCATCCGTATGATAATGATGATGATCATCATCATCATCGTCAGCCAAAGGCAGGTTATTTTCAACTTTCCTGGTGCTGTATCGGAACCAAAGGCCAGCATATAATAGCAATTTGCACACCACACATAAGCAACAGAAATAAGATCCCGCTTTTCACCTTATTTTTTTGCTACCACCCATTCCAAATAGACGCTCAATTGTTCGGTGATCGCAATCGTTCGTGTTCAGTTTAGCCTTCCGATTTGACTAGATACCACATACCTACTCTGTGTGACTCTGTTGTTGTTTCACTATGATCTTCTTCATCTTCTTCTTCTTGGTCGGTTCCTCTCGTCATTGGGTTAAGGTTTCCAAGGTACATATGAAACATACACACATTTTTTTCAACCAAGCTTCAGCATATGCCCCAATATGCATTACCGTCGGTTTACATTTTGTTTCTTTCAAGTGTGCTCAATATTTGTGAATTTTGATTTTTCAAGTTGCTTTCTAGTGCTTACCTTCGATCCGTTAAGGTCATACGCGGCGAGCACGAGAGTACCCAGAAACGGAGGCTGTGGGTGTCGCTACGGTGAATAATTTAACTCTCCTCTATCCGGTTTGATTTTTTTGCTTTTTGCTTTTTGCTGAAAGTAACTCTAGAAAAACAATTCAATTTATTTTACTTCTGTCGAGCAATAAAGTAAGAAAATAGAAAATGTGTCAATCGGAGGTGAAAATTAATTTTGTTCAAAGTGTATTGAGTGATTATTAGGATAACCAGTGATGATTGAAAGGAATAAATTTTCTACACCACTTGTACGCTCTTAACAACGAATCATCAAAACAGCAACTAGTGAGGTATACAAGGATCGCAACAGCATTCGGTTGCAGTTTAATAACAAAACAACACTGAATATGAAGCACCTATTGATTGAACCAACAAATTGGCTTCGAATGATGCCAAGCGAAAAGAGCTGAATGAAAAGAGAGAAAACATGAACCTCGCCTCTTAGGAAAAGTATCATCGCGCACTCCGGCCAATTGATGGAAGCTGTCCGCGCGCGGACGCGTTCACATTCACCGTTGTTGTGGCGGCCCATCCGACCGGTAGCACTTATAGTTGCGTTGCGGAGGCGGAGAAGGAAAATTGCCACTGGTAGGCGCGAAAAAAATGTTTATGCATGTCCGTACGCATGCTGCTATCTGCTTTCGACGATTAATCGAACAGCAACGGCTGCGGTTGCGAAGGGAATTAACTATGGAAAAATTCAGTCCGATAAATGGCTTCATTTTAATTCGTAGTTTGTCAGTTCCGACGATCAGTTGGCTTAACTACAAAATACAACTTAGAGGGTTTAACAATGATTACCGAAGTGGCTTCCCTTGATTATAAATTGTACATTTCTTCAATTTTGCTGTGTATGATTGTGGCTTTCTTTACAGCCCCTAAACTGCAGTCTTACGCAACCAATGGTTGATCAGCAGAATATATAAATACGTTCAATCAATTAGTCGTTGGTGTATATTACGTGAAGTAATTCACACTTTCTAAACAATCGCTTGATCTTTGGAGTTTTGATAGCGTTAAATGGAATGCGGCATTACATAATAATTATGTTTTACGTTGTAGCATTTCTGTTACATTCACCGATCAACGTCACGGATAGCCTCGCGTGCCAAAGTTGACGGTTGACATAAAAGAAAGGCATTTCGGACATTGCTTCAGTGCAAGCCAAACAGTTATCAAATGGTTTCATGCGTTTATCCAAGTGAAAAGGTTTTTTTCATGGTTTGGCACTCTTGTTTAAAGTGACGATACGTAAACATTTCATTGGCAATATTGCTTATGTTTTATAACTTTAAAGTGCTTAGTGAGATTTACTTTGAATATTTCAAGCTGATTCTAGTTTGGCCTATTATGGTTTTTGAACTGCATACTTTTTACTTTAGTCTAGATCGATCATTTTTAGTTCTTTAATTTTTCATTTTCCCGCAGAAATTTCATCAATATTTTGTCAACCCTACAAATACAGTTAAAAGAAACAGAGTAAATTTTAGTAAAGCATGAACACGAGCCTGGGCATGATTGACCGCCTGGGGTTACTACACTGTTATTGCCAGAACATGATCAATTGGTTTCCTGGATTTACACTGGAATCTAATTGATGATGTTTGGGATTAACATTCATCCTCAATGTATTAAAACTGGTGAGACAAATCTATTTATTAGCGAACACCAACACCGTCCGCATCCGAGTGCAGTTCAGTTAGGGATTGTGTATAGGAATATGTTGACATGATACTCATCTCTATGGAAGCCGAGAGCATCTCTGCACGTCCACGAGAAATCACTGGGATGTTGGATAAAAAGATAGGGTTTACAGCATGGAGTGTTTAATAAACGGTGCGCTGCCACCGAGCCTTCCTGAAATGTCCACGATCCATACAAAATATGTAGAATTTTTATAGCGACTGCCCAGGAAAGGAGAGGGAGGGAGAGGGGGAGAATTCAAATCGTCGTAAATCTGTTCACATGGAATGTAGAAGGCCCTTAAGTAATAATATTTTTTTTTTAGCATTTTCTATGTAAAATTGGTCAATAAATCGATTGGTGATGGTTTAATTTTGGACAGGGTACGGAAAATGGTCCATTTTGCCCCTTTTCAAACTTTTTTTTTGCGTATTTTTGGAAATTTTGACCCTTTATCATGCCCCGCACAGAATAAAAATATCACAAATCATCAAAATATTTATCGATCAATTTTACATAAGAAATGCTATCTCTCAGGTTGCTAGCCCAACGGCCTCCAATTAGTTGGAATTTGCGTTCATTTTTTCCCATTGTGCGTCGCTTTCAATTGAAAAACGTTTGTTCCATTTTCGAGCACTTTGTGAGCCACATGAAAACTACTCGAATGCCATTGCATTGAGTTTGACAGCTGAAGGGCTCGAAAAGGAAAGAAGTGATTTTCAATTGAAAGTGGAAATTAACTACGTCACTATCAATAAGCTACACTACCCGCCATAAGTTTGGAATCGCTTCACTGAGTATTGCAACACCCAGTTTGGATATTGCAGCCCCCCGAAACGTTTAACGTAACCAAAAATGGGTAGATTTAAGTAACTCCATCTCGTGATTCCGAAAACCTAGAGAGTTGTGGTCATCAGAGGTGTTCTACAGGACGCCAAGGGTGGATAGGTGGCTAGGTTGAAAATTCGACCGCAATGTGCCATGTAGTTTTAAGTATTTTGAACTCAAGTTATCACGAGAATCAGACCGTTTGAAAGTTGTACAAAGTTGCCGTTTTGAGCAAACGCCAAATTTTGATCCGACACTTGACCACAATGCGGCCCTAGTGTATATATAAAGAGATAAGTGACTTTTCACCTACGCACACTAGTAAACGTGTAAACCCGTGTAAAGTTGCTTTTTTCCAACCTGTAAATCATCGCATCTCGTTGCTTCGACTTTTATCACTTATTCACCATTTTTGTCGATTATATTTAGCGCCTTCTTCCGAATTCTGATCACGAATGAGAAAATTTATTCAGAAACAAGTTTAAAACATAAAATGAGTGTTCAACTGAATTTTTGTCCAGCTGCTAAAAACGTAGCATTGCAAACAAAACAGCTAATTATAAATATTTTCCCCAACTAGTAGCACTAACACATTCGTACGTAGTAGACCTTTCTACCTTTCTAGTTTTAAGTATTTTGACACATCTAGAGAAACATTTCAAAAGGTCCTATATGCTTTGATCGATTGTTTGATCGATCACTTTCAATCAATCACCACAACTTATTAAACACCTTTTATGACCGGTTATTTGCACAAGTTGATAGCGGAGAGATTACTCTAGCCTTCCGAACGAAAACCACGCTTAGGAGAGTTAGTAAGGCTGAACCATTACCACAATAAAAGACGCTCCGGAAAAACGATGAAAGCAGATAGGACCTTTTGAAATGATTACACTGGGGTCGCTTTCGTACGCGGTGTCAAATAAGTTTAGTATAAGTATATCTAATCTGATCTGTAGTGTATCTAGACATATCTTCTAAATCCAACCAGTTAAAAGGTTGTAGATTTCAGCAGAGTTGTTCTGAAAAAGAGGTTTAATTCGAGCAGGACACTACATGTAGTATGGCACTGTACTACTATTGACGCTGATCCGAAGTGACTAGCGGCATTATCCATTGTTTAGAAATACCCATGCGGATGAAAAATTTTTTAGTTGACTAATGTCAACTTGGTACTACTGGCCGTAGACCGCCATATTCTAGGAAGGAAGAATCGCGAGATAAGTTAGGGTCAAATGTGCTGAATCGAATGTAAACTGACCTTCTGAACAATTTTGCTGAAGATCGCATTTTGCTAGAAAGTCAAAATCGCGTGATGAGTTGGGTTAAAATATGAAGATTATTGAGCTCAAAATAGCATCATGAGTGCACGTTAGTACTACATAGTGGTGAAATTCCATACTGAACTGTTCACTATCCAGAAGTCCATGACCTTTTGAACAACTTTGCTGGAGACCGTAGCTTTCTGAAAGGTCGGAATCGTGAGATAATTTAAGTTTAAAATACGACGAATTGCGTGCTCAATAGCACTTTGCAGTGGTGGAATTTAGCACTAAACATTCTACCATCCAGAAGCTTTTGAACTTCTGACAAACTATGCTGGAGACCACAGCTTTCTAGGAGGTCGGAATCGTGAGATAAGTTGTGGTCAACATACGACGTGCTTATTAGCCCCACGTAATGGTGCAGTTTCACACCAAACTGCTCACTAGCTAGAAGCCTTTGACTTTCTGAATAACTTTGCTGAAGATCGCAACTATTCTGGTCTTCGGAAACACGAGATACACATCAGTCTATTCCTGGCGAGCTATTTTTTTGTGGGGTCCTGCAAACTGGGTGTTGCAATACTCAGTTAGGCTATTCCAAACTTATGGCGGGTAGTGAACAGGTGAGACAAAAAAGAAATTGGTCTCTAGTAGTAGCACAAAATAAATAGAAAAACACGTGCTTTTGGGTTGTGACATAGATCTTCGTCAACGAGCGAATGTTGCCAAAATTCGTGAAAAAAATCTTCCACATTACTTTTAGAGTTCTACCTCGTTACTTTTAACAAACAAAAGCCCTTTAAACTTGAGATTCAAACTATTCTCCGTACCTATTTAGATTTAATTTTGTCACTATCAATATTTCACGCATATAGAGAGAAAAGAAAAGCAATGCCGAATTCGTTTTCGCGGTTTAGCTACACTTTTCTGGACTACACTTAGCAACTTGAAAAAAAAAAAACATTTTCAGTGTAGTTGCATTGCTATGCTTAATAATAGGAAAAGCTATCAATTTGTTTTGTTTTGGTCATTATCGCCATTGTCATTTTGTCTCGTTTCCATTTCATATCTCCATCTCGCAACTGTGCTAAAAAAAATTTACCTGACACTTTACCACGTGGATCAATCTCCACGTCTCGTGCTGGTAAATAAATGCGATACTCGCGTGTGAAAAGCTCGGAGCGAGCTATAGCGTTGGCCTGTTTCAGATCACTGACCACGACACGGAGCTTGTTGGGTCTAACCTTGGAAATTCCGGTCACGGCCTTGTACCCCTTCGTCAGGTTTTTCGAAATCTGCAGAATTTTTAACGGTTTCGATTTCGGTCCTGCCTTTGGCCGTATACAGTAAAGCTGCCCTGAGATCCGTCCAAGTAAAGCTTGGGGCGAAGGGGGACTGTAGAGTGGACAGAGGAGGGAGTAACAGGAGGGTCAGGGTCAGGGAGGTTCGGAGATGGTGGCGCGGGAGGCGAGCGATCTTCTACATCCATCGCGCTAAATCTAGCGCACTAGCACCGACAAGAACACGTACCTTTTAACTTCTTCCTTCCAACAGGGTCCGATTGTTCGAAACTGCAGCCGTTACTGCCACACAGCAGTGCAAATATAGCAAAACAGCAGCGAGCCGGGTGCGGAATCACTTCACGCAGTGACACAACTCACTTGTCAGTTGACCTTGAATGCGAAATATCTTTTTCACTGCACACCGTGAGATCAGAGCTACAGCCTAGAGATGGTCGGGTTTCGTGTTTTCAAATCCGAAACCCGAACCCGATCTGTACCTGTACCTGAAACCCTACTAAGATAATGATGTCTAACTTCATCCAACTGTAAAAATCACTAACATTCCAATACCATTCGAGGCTCAAAGCTTCAGGGCAGCCTCAAATTGGTACAAAAAATCGACTCTCAAAAAAAAAATCTCGGGTCCGGGTCGGGCTCGGGTTTCACAGTTTCAGGTTTGGGTTTCGCAAAAATAAAATTTTCGGGTTCGGGTCGGGTTCGGGTTCAATCGAAAAAAAAAGTCTCGGGTTCGGGCTTCAACCGAAAAAAATTCGGGTACGGGTTTGAAAAAAGCCAAATAAAGCCATACCGCAGTGCGCCGGGTACTGAATCACTTCACACAGCGACACAACACACTACAGCCGGTTAGCCTTGAACGCGGATTATCTAATTTTTTGTTTCGTTATTCGTACACACGGACCGAAATATAATGGAATGACAACTTTGCACGCCCGTTTCAGGGTGGCCAACAGATTTCCAATTGGTTAGAAATTGGGTTTTCCGGTTTGAAGACGCATAAATATAAAAGTTCAACCACGTTCCTTCATTGACAAAATAAATTTGTGAGAGAATTTCGATTTTAATATGTATTATTATTTCATTCAAAACTCTCTTAAGGGCTAACTACTTCGCCCAACATATATTTGCTGTTGATTTTTCGAATTTTTTTTTCAGGCTTCAACACAATTTTAATGCTACTTAGAAATAATTTTTGCCTTTTTGAGCTAAATAAGAAGCTTGTTTTGTGTTCTCTGAATCCGCGTTCTAAATTTCCGAGTTTTTAACAAATTTAAAATATTGCATTTATTACTACTGAATTTTTTTATGTTTTTGGTGCATTTCTGACTTTAAATTAAAATCTGATTGCTGACTTTTATCGAAGAGCTTCAGAAATATTTGAACATATTTATTATTTTTTTCTAGTCTCAGTAAACGTTTCATGGCAATTGTGAGCTGAATTATGAACAATTGTGTGTATTTCTGTCGTTCAAAATATTTTTTCCGTTTTTTTAAGGATCTCTTGAGGCTCAGTCATTGCCTCGACAATAGAGAAAGAACTAATTTGATACCATTGTTATCCTTACGTGGTATTTTTCCAGGTTTATTTTAAGAGAATAATTTTCGCTATAGTCCCTTATTGTTTTGACTTTTCTATTTGAAAAATAAGTCTTTCTGATTTTGGAGGAGTATGCAACTTGAGAAGAAAAAAAAAGACAGGCTCTGCAATTTTAAGCCTCTACAATACTATTTCATAAATTTTGAATTGAATTCTAAATTATTTCCGTTGTCTCTGGTCTTTGAAAACGTAAATTCTTTAAAATCGATTTTTGAAATTTCTGGCCTCAGGACATTTTCTCAATCGGATTTAAGCTTAACCCATTCACGGTGGGAATGTGTTAGGTTACGATTTTTTTTATTTTTGCTTATTTTTGTCGGTCTATTTCCGCCACTATTGTGTCAATCCCCGACACCCGGCGAGGCGACTACTACTAGAATCTTTACTAACGGACCGGCACCAATGGCTTCAATTTCCCATGCGATAGAAGAATCCAGAGATTTTTCGCCTCAGAAAATCTCTGGAGGATTGAATCTAGATCAGTTTTGGTTGAGTGTGAGTGGATAACGTCATCACACTACCATCGACACCTATGGCGTTGGTGTTAGTTTAGTTTTTGCCTATTTCAAGTTAAAATATAAAGCCTAATTGGAATCATTCTTGACTTCTCTGGCCTTCAAAATATTTTTTAGTAATTTAAAGTTTTAACCTTCCCCGGGTTTTGTAAGTTTTTGTTGGCGATTTGTAACCTATGATTCATGTCTTGTTTCTTTTTAAAGAATATTTTTACGTCAATTATGAATAATTCCGTACACAACTTTGAAACATATTCAGACATAAATGACATTAGACGTTGATCCTGTAAAGTGATGATTGTTTCGATGTTCGATCGCCACTTATTGTTGAAGGCCTAATCAGTGCCAATGAGAAGGTAGACAAATTAGAGAAGAACAATCGCAGCGAACTGTTAGTGTACAGAACAATTGCGGGGCTAGAACTAGGATCCTATTGACTCTAACGGTCGTCTCTCTTAGCCGAGATTCTAACCTATGACGACTGGCTTGTTACTCTAGCATCTTACCCCGAGACCAACTAAGTGGTTCCTTGAGTCTTTCAGTGTTTTTGAGATGGCAGAAAATGTATAGCGTGTTGAACTTATGCAACAGATCCCAAGCATGGAGTAAATGAAAAATAATATTTGAAAAAAAAAACATGACGAATTTCCCGGTTTAGTATTGAAATTCCCGGCTTTTTCCCGGTTCATTTTCGAATTTCCGGCTTTTCCCGGTTTTCCCTGTTCGCTGGCCACCCTGCCGTTTCTATCGAGACTTCGACGCGGAATTAAATTGAACAACAACAGATCTTATAAGGACAACAAACAAATTATTGAAAATTTAATATTTTCTCGTTTCGCGCTGGAATTAAAAGTACACCGTTATTTTAATCTGCATGCACCATGATTGTTGAAACTTGTTTGTGCTGTATTGTGTGGCTTTGTGTACAACCCTTGTGATTCTTGATCTCTACGTATCAGCGAAAAGCACGCCGCAGGCTCAGTATATTACCACATACAAAAGACATACGTAACAGTCAGGAAGAAATCTTCCAAAAAAGTTGGTACCAAATGAACAACTCGAGTATTACCATCTTCTGAAAAAAAAACTCAAAAAAAATCAATAAGTACCTAGTTTAGGGAGCTGGTGTACCTGTACAGCCTTGCACTTGTCTTGTTCCCACTCGAAAATGCTGCCTTGATGTTGTAAACAACTTTTTGACAATTTCTCACAGAGATAATTGACTTTTCACCTACGCACACTAGTAAAATGTAAAACACTTTAACAAATTTAAGTTTTGTTGTAATAACAGAAGTGTTAAGTTGCAGAATGGCTTTTTTTTTGCAACAACACACGGTTGAGGACTTTGTGGCGCAATTTGTAGAACATTGAAACGTGAGGCATTAAGTGCGAGTTAGACACCATAACAAAAATGACGCTTGAATCAGAATAGTCCGTATACCAATGGAAGAATCATGTGCACTATAGTCGAAAGTAAACAAAGTTTTATCAAAATTAAAAAAGATTCATGTTTTGGTATTTATTCGTTTTACGTGGAATGGTACAGAACAGTTTGGTATCTCTGGTTGGGAAAGACAGGCCAAACAGAACGACGTTTGTAACTCGATTCTCGATTACTTGATACTCGATTTCATCAAATAGTTCACTGAAAGGAATAAAAAGATTACATTAAATTCTTCTATTATACTGGTTGTATTTGGTAAAATAAACTGTAAAGCGATACTCTTTCCCTCCATCACACAATATTTTCCACTTGAACAGTTCAATCATTAATCGACTATTAATAGTAGAATCAAATGAAAACCTTTTCAAAAGACTGACCCACATTTTCCGATTTCCTTTTATCGAAAGTGTTAAACATGTTTCGTTTTTCGGAGTAACATCTCAATAATCATCGATACACTACTTTCGTCTGAGCGCTAGAATATACGTCATAGCTTGGAGATCAAGAATGTATAGTTGGCAGCACCCCCGCTATCACCGCTTAGTAATAAAAATTATACGGGAAACATAAAAATTTAGATCACTAGCTTCAATAGGAAATACATTATCCTGCATCCCGGAACCTCTTACGTAGAATGCACACAGCACATCATGGCACCCCCAGCAAGAACTCCGTACGAAATTTCACCGTTATTTCAATCGACTTATTAAACGCGTAGAATCGATATCCAATCGTCTCGGTACAGAAATCATCTCGCGCAGAATCTTTCGATTCTGCCTTGCAAAATCAAACCGCCTGGCAGTTTTTCGCCAACTTTTCGGCACAAATTGACCCAGAAAACGTAAAATTCACGGTATAATTGCACGCATCATACTATTTACACTACAATTGCAAACTCTGCAAAGATCTTTGCCATTCCGAAAAACCATTTCGGATCGCTTGAGCGTTAAACAGTACATGCAAAGCAGTAAACGGGTGGCAGAAAACTCCCGCACAAGTTAGAAAGCGATCTCCGACCGGAGCGGAAAAAAGCGGTTAGATAAATTAGTGTCCGTTGGCCGGATCGGCCGGCATGAGCCGATACGCAGCTGTCGGGCCGACTCAAATGATATCCACGGTCACCTACACCTACGCCTCACAGATGCGCCGCACAGGGGATTTTCCACGGCTTCGTCTGCGTGGCCACGCACGTTGTGTAGAACATTCGAGCCGGGGCCCACCAGGGTTTGCGATACTGGAAAGTGCACTTCACACATGCATTGGGCGGCAGGAAATCCAACAACCTGAAAACACGACGCTCAGCGAAACAAAAAATGCACTTCACTTGTTCGATCAATCAGCTCACTCGAAGTAGAAAGTTCTTCGCCGCACGAAAGTACAAGCTACGCATGCTAAACATCGATCATTACCGGTGTGGGGTGAATTATTTTGCCTTTGCGCAGTCTTTAGTTGCTATTTAACAACTTAATTGAGCATATAAAATGCGCGAACAAACATATGTTTGAAGTTGGATAGTGTGTGAATGGGAAAAGTGAACAGGAAAATCGATGCGAAATTCTTTGAGGAATTTCTACGCCGATCGCACTAAAATAGTCTGTTATATTGCGGCTATGAATTAACGCGGCAAATGAGAGTAAACGGTAATCGATTTATGCATGAATGCGGTCTTACAATAATATTGGAAAGAAAATAAAATCAATTTTTTCGCTCTCGTACAAATAGGTGCAAATTGGTGCGAAACCTCAAATATATTAAATACCAATATAGTTCACTTACGTGAAATTATGAAGACAAATTGGAAATGACAGAAGCGTTAGTCACCTTTTCGACCGCTAGGTGCGCCACTTCTGATTTTGTTCTACACGACATGCGAAATAGAGTAACTTTTGACAATAATATAACCCTAATGGGTACACTGAAAAAAATTCACATTTTATTGTGAAGTGAACTCGGCCGAATATTTTATAATAATAAAGTTCACCTATGCATAAGGCAATCCATGGGTGGTGTTCCACGGTTTGTACGTTTGTCGACCTCCGACAATATTTTGAGTTGTAAAATGGCGACTTCCGGTGACTGGGAAACTGCCGAAAATGACCAAATACCACCTAATATGGGTGTTTTTTTAACCAGAATGACGCTCAGAGGCCAGAAATTGTCTCGAAATGCCAGTTTGAAATCCAAGATGGTGACTTCCGGTTTTTGAAAAATCAGACAAAATTTTGAATTGTAAGATGGCGACTTCCAGTGATTGGAAAAAAGAGGAAAATGACCAAATACCACCAATATGGATGTTTCTTTAACTAGAATGACGCTCAGAGGTCAGAAATTGTCTTTGAATACCATTTTGAAATCCAAGATGGCGACTTCCGGTTTCGGAGAAACAGCGAGATATGACTAAATACCATCCAATATGGGTATTTCCGAAATCGTGATGATGCACTGAAACCACAAATCGACCTCAGACAACATTTTGAGTAGTAACATGGCGACTTTTGGTGACTGGAAAACTGCCGAAAATGACCCAAATACAACCAAATATGGGTGTTTCTTTAACCAGAATGATGCTCAGAGGCCAGAAATTGTCTCCAAATGCCATTTTGAAATCCAATATGGCGACTTCCGGTTCCTAAACAACAGTGGCAAAAGACCAAATAACACTCATTATGGGTATTTCCGGGATTGTTATGATGCACTGAAGCTACAAATCGACCTCAGATAACATTATGAATTGTAAAATGACGACTTCCGGTGAATGGGAAACTGCCGAAAATAACCAAATAACACCCAATATGGGTATTTCTTCAACCGGCCGATTTCCATCCAATATAAGATGTTTCGATACCAGAATGATACACAGGAGCTAGAATCGACCACAGACAACATTTTGAATTCTAAGATGCTGACTTCCGGTTTCTGTAGAACAGCCGAAAATGACTAAATAACACCTATTATTGGTGTTTCTTTAACCAGAATGACGCTCAGGGGCCAGAAATTGTCTCCAAAAAAAATAGCCTAAAGGGACCAAATACCACCCAATATGAGTGTTTCTTTAACCAGAATGATGCATGGAGCTAAAAATTGACCTCAGACACCATTTTGATTTGTAAGATGGCAACTTCTGGGAAACAGCCGAATACTACTGCATATGAATATTTCCGTAATCTAAATAATGTAAAGAAGCCAAGCATTGACCCTGGACACCATATTGAATTCGAAGATGACCACTTTCAGTTTCTGAAAAACAACGAAAATAACTGAATACCACCCAATATGAGTGTTTTCGGAATAGAGGTGATGTACTAAATGCAAAAGTCAAGGATGTTGTCATTCCGATAAAACCAATAATTTCAAACGATATAAACAAATCGCAAGAAATCAATGAATTTGGAATGTTGAAAATTATTGAATTAAACACAAAAATAGGCGGGACGAAGTTTGCCGGGTCAGCTAGTAAATTCATAAATATGCTGGTTAAAGCAAAGCTGCAAGTGATGAATACGAAGATTAGAACTCGAGAGCAAAAAATTTGGAGGGATAAAAAAAAACAAAAAATACTTTCAAAACGAAGAAAACTAAACATTAAATAATAGTTTTTGCATAACAGTTGTTATCACTAATTATGTTTGTTTTGTTGAATATCTTTTATATATAATATAATAAAGCTTTTAAACCAATTACAACATGATATGTATCCATACTTAAATTGTTAAATTGATAGAACATTCAAGTGTTATCTAAGCTAAAAGTTGCACAACAACCATATACGACTATTGACAACCATTGTGCGGTTTCTCCTTTTATCTTTTTCACGAGGTAATTGAAATATTCATTTATTTGTACACTTCGTGGCCTGATTATTGAGCTTGAGCTTGACGGCCGCACATTTCGTAGTTGCTTCCCGTGATGGATCTGAGCTAGTGAAGTTACACAGGGAACCACGTATATAGCAACTTGGGATAAGTTTACCATTTACACGTCGTGGCCCGACTCCCGGAATAGCGTTAGCTTTACATACAAACAATATACGCACGAAATCTGCAACATATTTTTTTCTGTGAAAGTATGAAATTGAGTCAACTAAATCTAAAATTGAGTAAATTCAGTTTCGTGTGTGAGAATGTCACACGCACACAGAAATTCAACAACAACGCACAGTGGTACAGTAAGGCAATGTAGGCGGACACGAGTTTTTCGATGCGATTTTGTGGTTTTAGAGTAAATTTTTTTTCTAAGAACTTGTTTCTTATATTTAGACTATTTTTTATGTGCAAATGAAAATTAGGGTGGTCCTGAAATCGACTAAATGAAAAAACTAACTTTTTATTTGCATAAATAAATGTATACATTTATCGGCACAGTTGTAGATCAACTAATTTTAAGCAACTTTCGGTATTTCTTCACCATAAAATATTATTTATGTTTGCCCTAAACGGAGACATCAATATATCAAAAGGGCCTATTTTTAAAATAGAAATAGTGAAAACTCTTCATCTGTATAATACATCGACAATGTTTTTTCGTCAAAATTGGCGTATTTTTGATAAAAGTTACCGAAGAAAACTTTGTTTTTAAATTTGAATTGAAAAAATAGAGCGAAAAGACTGTTTTTGGAAACCAAATTTCATGTCTACAAAAAAGTTTTTTTACAAAGTTACTTAGAATTAGTTGGTCTACAAGTTTGCCAAAGAATGTTTTATTTCGTTGATTTTAGGACCACCCTAGTTTTCATTCGCACATGAATCGAGGACTATGTATAAGAAACAATTTTTTACAAAAACTATGGCTTTTCGCAACGAAAAGCCTATGTCCGCCTAAATTGCCTTACTGTACCACTGTGCAATGAGTTTAGTTACCTTTTTCACCACAAGAGGGGGTGTTCCCTGTCTGTCTTCACGGGAATATATGGGAAATTCGAGAGTGAACTATATTGTTATTTTAAGATATTTGGAAACCTGGAAGTGAATGGTCGCGCGATTGTGCAACAAAGGTTGATTGATTCCGAAATCCCTTCGGAGTTGTAGCGGTTTCGCACGTACCTACCTAACGACGACGCGTCGAGTGAAAACTGCACTTCCTCGAATGTCGTACATTGCACTGCTAGTGCGGAGGAAGGTGGCAAATGTCGTGGTTTACGTTTTTTTTCCCACTCGAGTTCGTTGCCCCTCAACAAGGTACCTACTCGCAGTAGCAAGTGCTCGAGCAAGCTTCCACTAGAAAAAGTGTACGCGGAGAAAAACCCACGCTTTAGTTGATCACCACAACATAAGCAAGCAGATAGCTGCGAGGTTGTCTTGTGCATACCAGCAAAGATAGTATTATCTGAGGTGTGAATTTCATGTGTGGACCACATCGTATTAGATGATATCGGATATTGAGATTTTGAATTGAATGTTTAATTTGATGAAATACAGTTATGCTGAACCTGAAAATACACTGAATTGTAATGGTATTAAAACGTTCAATCATATTATTAATCGGAGATTGATAGATGTCTGATTTTCTGCATTAAACCATCATAAACTATCTAATTGCTTGATTTCCTTTAATTTCTCACTTATTTTTTGCGATCCCTTTAACAAAAAGTAGGATGGTGGTATTCAAGACACGACCGCATGACGTTGACTACCGTAACTTGCTGACCTCATTATAAACTGAATTGAATTTCCTACCTCGAATCGAAGGTCCTTCTCCAGCGTCCCAATCAGTTGAAAGCGTATTAACTTTAACCTCTAGCATGTCGTCTTGATCTCGTTCTTGCCCAGCAATCGTTCTTCGTACCTTCGGAGAAACCGTCTTCTGCCGATCCTTCGCACGCTTCCGAGAATTGCGCTTATAGATCATGTTCATGTGTCGAGACATTGCGAAGATTCTCAATATGTTCGTTTTAGCACTAGACGAAACTGCTAGCAAATTAATATAGCTGTAAACCTTTATAACCAAAATCCGTATCGTCCGTATGTCACTGGTGCGGTTTTGGAATCAAAATGATGGGGTGAAATGTTCGAACGGTACGTTTTATACCAAGGCTTCGTCAGATAAATAAAAATAAGGAGGGGCTACATAGGTGATGGAATGGTAAGGAAAAATTTTTCCTTGAAAGCTGCGCTGGCCGCTGTCGTAATATTAACACCAACACAAACATGCATTTATGCAAGGTTTTTTCCGCTTGCAGCAGCATTTGGTAAAACAAAAAATTCAATTAGCCGCTTCTGTAACAAAATTTCGAGGCACCAAAAGGGGCCAGGTGCCGAATATATTTTTGTTTTTGGTTAGTCCGTCCAGAATTCCAGCCATTTTAGTATTTTGCAGTGCCATTTATTACTAACAGCCATCAGCATAACGAGTAAAACCGGCACGAGATGACCGGTACTCTTGTTTTTCCTCCTTTCAGCTGCTATCACCTAGCGTCCGCATGTCGCTGGTGCAGTTTTGGAATCAAAATGATGGGGCGCCGGCCGCTGTCGTAAAATTAACACCAACAAAAAGATGCATATTTGCAAGGTTTTATCCGCTAGCAGCAGCATTTTGTAATAAAACAGAAAATTCAATTAGCCGCTTCTGTAACAAAATTTCGAGGCACCAAAAGGGGCCAGGTGCCGAATGTATCCATGTTTTTGGTCAGTCCGTTCAGCATTCTTTCAAGATAGCGTCCGTATGTAGCCGGTACGGTTTAGTAATGAAACTGATGGGGTGAAATGTTCGAACGGTACGTTTTATACCAAGGCTTCGTCAGATAATTAGAAAGAAGGCGGGGCTACAAAGATGATGGAATGGTAGAGACAAATGTTTCTTGAAAGCTGCGCCGGCCGCTGTCGTAAAATTAACACCAACACAAACATGCATTTTTGCAAGGTTTTTTCCGCTAGCAGCAGCATTTGGTAAAACAGAAAATTCAATTAGCCGCTTCTGTACCAAAATTTCGAGGCACCAAAAGGTGCCAGTTGCCGATTATAGTTTCCTGGTTAGTCCGTCCAGAATTCCAGCCATTTAAGTGTTTTGCAGTAGCCATTTACTACTAAAGCCACCAGCATAACGGGTGAAACCGGCACGAGATGACCGGTACTATTTTGTATTTCCTCCTTTCAGCTGCTATCACCTAGCGTCCGCATGTCACTGGTGCGGTTTTGGAATCAGAATGATGGGGCGCCGGCCGCTGTCGTAATATTAACACCAACAAAAAAATGCATATTTGCAAGGTTTTTTCCGCTAGCAGCAGCATAAACATCGGAAACAGAAAGTGACAACAACAATAACAACAAAGTCAGATCGATTGTATCCGTTAGTGTCGACTGTGCTTGGGAAGAGAGGTAGTGATTGGCTGCGCGGTATGATTTAGACAATCGATATTAATTACCAATTTTTCAATAGTGTATCTCAAACAAAAGTTTGTTTTTGTTACATAAATTTAACCGTAAAAGAATTTCTGATCGATTGATGCCAAAACCTCGAAAACCTGATTATAGATAACTGCAAAATAAGCGCTCAAAGCCTGACCACTTTTCTCTGGTTTTCCCTGGTTGAATTACTAGATTTTCAAATTCAGGGGCCTAACTTCGATATAGACGTTAGTCAACGTCAAAAGAGTATGAATGATAAGTTAGTGTATTAAGTGTAATTCTACGGTAGTCCTGAAGATATTTATCGCAAATTTCTACAGTCTGTATCTGTAAATCAACGGTATCATAACAGATCAAAAACGTGAAATAATATTTCATTTTTACCCTATCTTCTCGGAAGTTGCAAACCATTCTTGCGCATACACTTTTACCAATTTATTTCGTGGCGACCATATGATTATTGGCAATAGATGAGCGAATCAATTATTGCTAATTATCACATCTTCATACTTACAGTATGTTCGGAAATAACACTTTCATGATCGATGATATCCATGACGGTACACCTCTCAAGGTATGTGATTTTCCTGTGCTACACAATCGATCCCAAATTGAATACTTTCTCATTGAAATATAGGCTCTTCAGAGTTAATAGGAAACTGTTCCGCGCAGTCTTGAATCAATAATGGTCCTCTGCGGGGAGTAAAAATGTTCAATTCTTCTCAAAAGCTTACCCAATGTATGGCACAGTGCCGAATCTTTAAATATAATAACAATAATAAAAAAAAAACGAAATAATTGAGACGAGATCGTAAACAGCTAGATCGAGCAGGTTGCGGTTGCATCCGGACCGGGCCATCCAATTTCGAAACGAATTAGAAAACTGATTGCTTCATTCAACATTCGGGTGCCGACGAAAGAACTTGGCATGTGTTGTGTGTTGTGATGTGTTGCCAGAGACAATGCAGACAGTAATTCAGTAAGGCACCTGGTGACACCATTACACGAACGAACTGTGGGGAGTGCAGAGGAAAAAGCGGTGATGACGAGACTCTGGCAAGCGAAAGTGATGGTGAATTTAAGCGGAGATATTAAGGTGTCAATGGTACCGTAAAATATGCGGAATTTGTCGTTCGTGCCTATCGAGATAAATGTGTGTCGCCTGTAACTTATTGGTTTTCGCTCTCTTTCTTCTCTGAAAGGTTAATTTAGGAAAGCAAGAAAAATTTCCATATTGAAGAGGAAAGTGTTGGAACCAGTTTTTTTGTGTCATTTAATGTTCTAGTAAATAGAGAGAATTATCCAATCAATTGAATTGGGGCGTGTTTTCTCAGTGAATTCTATTGAAAAGTGAAAAGAAAAATGTGGCTGGGTGAAGTGGGGAGTGTCGTACTGGTCACCCTATTGCTGGCCAATACCGTTGGTTTGATAAAATCAGACGCAGAGCTACCAGATTTCGACTTCGACAGCCCGAAGGGTGATGACCAGGATGAGTACTATTACGTGAGTGAAGGAGACGATCAGAGGATGCAGCCGTCGCATAAGATTATTAGCTACAACCGAACTCTGTTGGACGCTGAGTCCGAGGGAGATCGAGGTAGCAGCGAAGGAAACGACGCCTCCGGCGGCCCTAAAGCCGGCGGTTTCCTAATGGAGGACGACGACACCAGCTTCGAGCTGATGGACGACGTGGACTTTGTGGAGGACCCTGCTGCGAGCAATTTTCAGCGGAAGCAGGCCGCTATGCGGCAGATTATGATGCGAGCTTTCGCCAACAGCGAGATGCAGAGAAAGTTTGGCGAAGTGCTGCCCCTGCTGAAGGTGATGTCAAAGGCTCAGAAGACGACGCTGGCGGCGCTGATTTCGGCCCAGGTTCACTCCCGGGACGGGCACACGATGTCTCTTGAGCAGGTGAGTCGACTGTCTGCGGGTTGTTGATTGATGAGCTGGAGCTTGATTGATCGATATTTGTTCAAGTTGTTAGATGAAAATGGAAAATAATGGTTTCATACCAATGTAACATGAAATTATCATGCCAATGAGTTGTAGAATTGAAAACTACTTCTTGAAAAGCACTACAACAAATAGTTAGTAGTTGCTGTTCCGAATGTTGTAGAGTATAAAACCAGATTATAGCAGCTCTATAAATTAATATATTTTATGATCCTCGTGATATCTCACACGGTGTTGCGTTATATGGCAAGATATTTTCTAGTGCAGCTTAGTGTGCAATTAAGTTGTTCAAACGTCCAATTTCCTGTTTTCCGTCCGTCCTGTTTTTAGTGTTAAAGTTACCGTCTCAGACAAAATGTGCGTTAGCAGCTTTTGAATAAAATTTAAAAGCAGGAAGGTCTTTATTTTTTTGCCATGGCTGTCCTCAGAGAATCGAAGCAATTTTGGGAACCGGAAACTGTAATTGGGCTCTCTTGGCAGTTGCGTAAGCCAATCGTCGTATATCCGAATTTTTATTGAAGAAGGCGCATATTTCATTGGAATGTTAATATGTGGAAAGTAGTTTCCTGAAGTGGTTTTACAACGCGCCTAGCTTCGAACTGTACAACTTCTCCTAGCGCTCAATAACATAATTGTTTTGTGCATTACGCGTGACTATAACTAGACGAACGGAATCAGCCCACCATTCATTGCAGATCCTTGAAGCAATAACGGATTGAATTGCACTTGGCGTCGTAAGTTAGAGCTACCCGATCAAACGATTATAACAAACGGGTAACACGAATATATCTGAACTTGATAGAAATAACAAAATCTGTAGTACTCTTGATATGCCAGAATGATGAAAAATACAGAATTATATCAAATTCTGTTATCATATACTTGAATGTTCAAAGGTTTTTTTTTCAAGTAATTTTGATAGGAATTTTGATATTTTAACTATTAACGAGACCAATTTTTCAGAACAGAAGTTTCTGACTGATCGGGAACCGTCTCCATTAATAACTTGAGACTCGAATTTTCTACACAGATTTATAAAAACAATGATGGCAACGCAACCGGGAAGCGTAATATTTTGCCGCCTCGTTTTATCATTTGGTGGAGCTGTTTTTTTTTCGTTCCTGGCCACTCTTTGTATATGAAAGTTAATGGTAATCATCAACGTCACGCAATGAGTTCACGATTTCGATTTAACGATTTAACATACTCAAGCTTTTGACTTGGACGGCGCTGAAACTGGAATAAATTAAATTCACGAATTAAATTAGTTCGCTGTTGAATGGTTTTGAAAGGTAGTATTTTTAACTGCCTATTAGTCGTTTAATATTTGGAATGTTTAATTTTTTTGATTTAATTCGATCACGTCACCATTTAATAAAAGTTTTTTTTTCAAATAATGATATCTACGTACCTTGAAATCGTTTTTTTATTACTACATCATGAAAAGTAACACATCGAATGAGTGCTAATTTTTTCAATCAAATCGGATCAAAAGACTCGAAGGGGAATCTAGCGTGCTATTTGGCAGGACACTGAAGGCAGCAAAAAAGATTGCCTCTTGAGAATTTCTTTAACTAGAGTATTATCGACGATCTGTGTTACGAGTTTCTATAATTCAAGCAATCATAGAACAAACGATATCAGAATCAGACATATCGTTTCCATGAGAGATTGGACGCTCATCCCACGTAGATTACGAACTAGATCCAGGTTCTGTTCCCTGATGAAAATCCTGATAGTTTTGTTTCTAGAAGCTCTCTTATCTCTTGGAATCAGTTGCTTTCGCACATCGGAAAATGACACTTGGAAGCAAGTGAATTTCAGATTTAACAAGAAAGCAATTACAAATCTTATAATTAACCAGAAAATTCAACGCTATTTTTAGGCACAGGCATTTCCTGCTTTCTACCAATGCCGTGCAAGGGCAATTGATAACGACCAAGACACAAAAATTTGGAAAATATTATACAACTAGATGGGAATTCGCAATTTTTGATAACTATCTTGGTTGGGTTTTTGGTGAAAATCTGCTAGTTGGTGATTTACTTGACCTGGTCTCTAAGATACTTTGGCCGACAAACACCAACCAACACCGCAATGTTTTCTAGATATTGCCGCGAGTATTTTTTTCAGATTACCAATTCATTTTTCATTTTTCGAGAGTAGGTTATTATATGCTCTACTGGAATCATTAGGAAATTCTATTTCACTTTTCAATAATTGACAATAAATAAAATTTTCCGTGTACCGTCGAGATCAGGGGAATGGCAACATGCTATCATGCTATCTCTTTCTATGTTGAATGAGTGAAGAGTCTTCCCGACTAAAGTGAAAAGTATATGGAAGTTTTGCTGGACGCCTGCCTCGGGGCTTTATTATTAAATAAAGCCCCGATATGTTGGCTACTGTCAAACGTGTAGCTGTAGAGTTTAGATAGGGCTGCCACCTCCTGGAGATCGAAGAACTGAGTATAGGAAAACAATCTAGGAACTTAAAAGCCAGAGATTTGTGTTATTAAACGCTGGTATAAAATATAGAGTGAGTTATTTAGACTCTAAAATCATGAAAAACATGACAAAATTCCTAGCAAAGACACGCAAATGCTCATTTGAAAGGTTTAAATCTTGACCATATTTTAAATATTTTTATGTGTTTTTTTATAAGGGGCAAGACTCTCACTTAAAAACTCTATTTGGTATAAGGGTCGGGCATCTTTACCCGAAAAATCATTTATTTCAGTCATTTATTTCAGAAAACAGATTCGTCGCATTACTCATTTCGGCTACAACGGAATTCGTCCAACAGCCGAGCAATGTTGTTCGATCATTGGTGAACCACTTTTTCTGTCGATCACAGTTAGTGTAAGTAGAATCGTAACGCTAGCCCCGATATGTAGCACCAAGGCTTTGCCTTGCTTTGCCATGCTTTGCTTTATGAGATGAGTTTTCACAAATTCCAAAATCCAACTATATGTATTTTCATCTGTTTTCGCTGTGTTGATGATGATCAAGAGTTGACAAATTAGGTTTTAGTAACACGAAGAAATAATTTTGAAATTATTGAATTGCTATACAATTGCTCATGTCTAATAATTAGTATAGATCCAAACTACAGACGGAGTTATAGACAGATACGCAAAGAGGAAAAGTAGTTAATATGGCAACCCTTTGTTAAGATGCTATTTTGAACATTTCTGGCAACCAGATTTGATTCCGCGTGACTTTCCGTACGCGAAGGAATGTGCAATGGAATTTCGAAAGAAATCGTTCTACCACATATTTACAAATTTTTTAATTTTCAATTCATCTATCCTAATAACGAGCATGACCAACACGTTTTTGTTGAAAACATAACTCAAGTGTTACGCAAAATTAATACTGATTGCAGCACTTATTCTGTACGGAAAGTACCACACATAAGATTGTTTACTCTGCACACTTGAAGTTTCTTGATGCTGCTGTTAGGCATCTGTATACAATACCTCAAAACCAGAACTGATTGTTTTTGTACATTTGTTGAATTCGACAGCACAGCAGTGGTTACTAAGGTTACCGATGTTGTACGACGTAAACAACATTAGCGGATACCTAGGTAACCTACTTTACGTTCCGATACGTTTCTCTATGAAAGCCATTTTAACAGCATAATTAATATGGGTGCATCGTAAGATTAACCCTCTAGTTCCCAATACCGCCTTTAGACGGTCTACAGGTAAACCTCTGAAAAGCTCCAGTCAATACTTAAAAAATGTTTATAAAGTTTCATAGTGATTTTTTCGGAGTCCGTCTGAAAATTTACTTGAGCACTAGAGGGTTAATGATTGAGTGGTTGGTTAAGTGTTGAGATGAATATGGAAGCATTGTGAAAAATGGTTTGTTTAACAAAATTCAGATTAAATTCAGCTAAGTTTACTATATTTCCATTACTGGGCGATTCCAGAGGAGCAGGTAAACATATTTTGTTTTTTTTTTTTTCGTAAAATTTTGTTGTTTAATCCGTGCATTCTCCGAACGTTGGCTTATAGCGATTTTTTTTATTCCACCAGCTCACCTCGTTTTGACCTGGAAGCGCACTAACTACTGTCAAAACCCTTCTTTATTCGCTCGATTTTGACCTGGAAGCGCCTGCAAAACAGACAGGTTCGCACTGTAACTTTTGTCAGTTTTGCGAGTGGGTTCACCAATACTATTACATCGTATCTGTCAAAACGGTCAAAACACGCGGGTCGTGCAGAAAACAAAAATAGTAGGAGGGTGGTAACCAAGATACGACCGCATAGTTGACGTAGGACTACAATAATTTTATAATTTTATTTTGAAGCTATGTTTGATTTGAGCTCGTTTTACTTTTGTAGTTTGCTTGATTTATTTTAACCAATTTAAGCTCAACATCTTCCAAAAGGAAGGTGTTTTGGTTCCGGTGGTAATATCAAGTATCTAGGTCGTCAGTCCAAATTCATCAAGCGACACCTGAAACGACTTGGAACTAAAACTAGTTCATTGGTGGCCATTTCTACTGTTAAGGTCGTCTTTGACCATTTAAAAAATCAAAAAAGGCATGAAAAACCCGTTCATTATTGGCATGGTTCGATTTTGGCAACAGAAAAAATTCTGAGGTGTTGCCAAAATCGAACGGGGTCTGTATTTTGATTATTTCTTTGCAGCACTCTATCTTGGAAGAAAGAATATTCTCTTTAACATTCACAATGGTCCAGAAACCAAATTTAGGAGAAAATTTGGGTCTTTATTTTACAAAGTTACTTAAAATTATTGGAGCTATAAAATTGTAAAACAAGGTTTTCGATCTACAAAAATAGAAAAGTTAGATACTTGATTTTCCCCTAAATTTGGTTTTTGGACCATTGATGAATACCTTTCATTCTTATACAGCGAATTTTCTTTAATGCGCGAAAAGGCAACCTTCTATAAAATATTTAATTGAGTACGATTTAGTAGAAATTAAACTTCCTTCTATATCTATTTGTCTTGTTGAAGTTGGCTCACTCACCGATCACAAAGCGGCAAAGATGTCACATAAATTTTTTTCTGTAATTACAAGCTCGTGGAAAAAATATCGATAACGAATTACAGTTTTAGTAGAAAATGTATATTCACAGAAAATTTGAAATTGACATAGAATTTTATGAACATGTTAACATTCAATTCAGGTCAATTTAAACATTTTATCAGTATACAGAATCAATCAGAAAAAAATTTGATCAGTTTCAAGATAGCAAAGAACAACGAAGATACCATATTTGAAAGTTATATGTCCGTTATCTTCGAAAATAAGCTGGGCTAGAGTGATGCACAACATTAGCCTCAGCAATTAATGTTTGCATAGCGTTGTTCAATTACAAGTAAGGTTATGGAAAGTAATATTTTCTTGCAAATGCTAATTCAAAAAAATTTCAATTGAAAAATACAAACACTAACGTCGGAACTCTAATATCAAGATGAAATGAATTTGGTTTTTCTCTAAACCGCCACCGCGTGATGCAACTAGTATTGTCATATTGGACTAAATTCATTTAGCTAGTAAAATATAATCATCAGTACAGCTCGTTTAACTACCTATTCAAAGATCTGTACGAAGCATTTTGGTTTTCTATTGTCTTTTAAATACCTTATATTTAGTTATTTAAATAAATCTAAAAAAAGGCAGAGTGTAGAGTTCAAAAATAAACAACGCATTTTGTTGTCCCCGGCGGCGCAGCCTATTTTGCGACATCCGAAAAATCATATTGAATTCTGATATTTGCTGCTATACGAAACAAGAAGAAGAAGAAGACAATTCAAACGGCAATTCGATTGTGTTCCACGCCCCACTGTGCGTCAACAGTGGCAATGTAGTTTTCACTTGGCTTGACTGCACAAAAATGAATATCAAGTTTTCCTGCACTGATAGACGACGAGTAACCAGTGCATACATTACTTGGTGCAGTACTGTTGCCTGTGCCATCATATTCTCCTTCAAGACATCAGTTTTATTAACATTAACATATTTGTTAACAGCAGAACGTAAAACTGTCTGGTAGTGGAGGTGGTTACGAACTTTCCGAAAAAGCTTTACCTTCAAGACATCAATTTAGTCTAGGCTGATGGAAGCTAACATAAGTTAACCTATTGGGACGGGGAGATTCTGTCAAATTTTTTTTGCCACTGCTATACAGGATATCACTGCAGGCAGTTGGTGTCTATTCATGAAGTCTGTGCTAGGCGTGCTCGCATATGATTGGTACATTGTTGGTGAAAATTCGACCTTGAAACTTTTATTCAATTTTCACTGTTTAACAATGAAGTGATAATGAAAATTGAAGAATCACAAAATTGTCCTTCATCTTATCAATCCAACGACATATCGATTATTGTGGTCCATCATGTGGTTACATCAGTATAACCGTTTGATATCTTTCATTCCGTCGTTACATCTTGGTTTTAGTTTTCGCGAAATGTATCTCGGTATAGTGCGGTTAGACGTAGTCCTACGTCAAAAAATGTGATTTGTCGCTAAGTGCAGTGAAATCATGAAAGGCAAACGAGAAATAATTGCTGCATCAAATGTGTTTGTTGTGGAACTAATGGATTTAGATTTGGATTCCGATTTCGGGGTTGAAAGTGCTTTAATCACAATTTTCAGTAAGCCATCGAGAACAAGTAGGAGTCGGGTGGCGAATTTTGTCATCAACGTAGTTGAAAAAAGGTAGGGAAATACGGAAAAAGTATTTCGACATCATTATGTCTACTTCGCACATGGTCTCACGAACACCAACGCAAGGCTTTAAATCGTAGATCGAAATCGTTTTTTTATTCCACCCGAAAGTTGGTACTAACCCCGTGGAATAAAGAAATTCGCTATTAGTGAGATGATTCTAGTGCGCAAAACGAGGAAATACGTGTGAGCATACTTTACTCACTTAACTGTAAGTCATCTGGCGCATTCTCTCGATATCAATGAGTAATACGAGCGAGAGGCATAAAAAACGTGCCTGTAATGATTGCGTGCACCCCCATTATTGGTCTTGAAGAAAATGAGAGCAATCACTGGGAGTAATAAATATAACAACGTTAGACACTCTCTGCAAAACGCTCGTTACTTCATTCAAACTATGTAGCCTATACATAAGAGAGTAGTCATGACACTCACCGTTAAGGCAACTGTCGACATCGAAACAATGTTTTTATGAGACAAGTTTGAGGGCACAATCAATATCCAAACCCACGAGACGCCACTGAAACATTTGATAAATAGCCCACTTTAACACGTTAGTGGTTATACTGTGGCGTCATATACTTTAAATTGCGTGAAAATATCTTTTTTTGTGTCAAATAATCATCAATTGCATGAAGTTAAACTTTTCTTTTTCGACAACTACGACAACAACGTGATTTATGAAAAAATGACTTTTTTAAGCTACCACCCACTCTTTTCAACTTTTTTCAATTCTGTTTGATTTCTAAATTTTTCCATATATTTTTTCATTTTTGTGGGGTTTTTCTGAATATTTGGCATAGTTCAGTTCAGCATTACATTCGGTTATTTGACTCCCAGAGCCCATTAAACATCACAGAAAAATTAATGTTTACCATAATATTTAGATAAATCCCTTCAAAACACAAATAAAAATTTTATTTGATCAACAACTGAAATTTTTACTGCAAAGCGGGATTTATGACAAAAATTTACATGAAAAAAGATCCTTGATATCTTATTGGGAGGCTGTGATATTGGCATTTATATGTAATTGAAAACTATGCATTTTAAAAAATATGTTAAATAACTTTTTTACGGTGGGAGATAAAATATAACAATGTTCAGAACAAGCATGGAAAAGTTCACTCACTAGCAATATTTCATGCAAATGTGTTCTTTGATTCATCAGTTATCGTTCAACTATTTCCACTCGCGTACAAGTTTTCCATAGAAACGCTGTTGATTGTTTTTCGCTTCTAAGAGTTCCGACTACCCTAGAAGGAGACTGAATGATTCAAACACGATAGTATTTATTGTATCCAAGTTCACTTGCATTCAACATTATCGCGAGAATCTTTGAGAAGTTATCGCCAGTGATACAAAACTATGAATCCAAATGAACGTTAGATTGCGTTCAATTGTTTGCTTACCGGAGGAAGCAGATATCATCAATGCTAACGGAAATTGCAACATGGTGCATTAGCATGTGATACTTGATATCACCAAGAATTATCGTGGTATATCACGGTGAAAGCACGACGTGGAGTAGCCGAATTCAGCCTACAAGCAGCCAACATTTGAAAGAATCATTGCGATCGCTTGAGTGCAATCATTTACGATTCTTTCGTGAAACACTCGCTAGATGTAGCTCGCTCCGCCTAAAGCAGGCAATACTGAAACAAAATCATCAAAGAAAGCTACCATATATTTCATTGCTTTAAGTTGTCTCTTGCAAGCTTGAGAATATGTAACTTTTAATAGCGATGGTTTGCTAGGATTGAAAGCTTATAAATAGCACGTTCAGAAATGATACCTGAATGATTGTTATGCGATACGAGTTTTTCCATCCTTAGTAGAAGGTTCAAAAATTCGGAAAAATCTGCGAACAAAATTAGAACGAAAATTGTGATTTTTAGTGCCCTCTATTAGAAAACTCAATGTTGTTCGTAATATGTAAGAGATAGAAACATGATGTCATCGGTAAAGTTTTTTGTTTTAAGATAACCTAAAACGTTGTCGAAGACACCTTGCGTCTATCTTATTCTGATTGAAAAGTAAATTTTGAAGTAGAATACTTCTCTCAGGAAGTTCGGCTACATAGGGATGTGAAATGAAAATCTAAAACTGAAAAAAAGTGAGAAATATGTCCAATTTCAAATGCTAATAAATCGGTTAGTATCCGATGGATTTTCTTCGTTTTTGCAGCAAGCGATTAGAAAATCTTCTAAGATTCCTACCAAATGCATGAAATTGCAATTTTATCATTCGAACTATTGTACTATTGAAAATTCTTAAGCCTTGTTAAAACACAAAATTCGACCTCTGATTGGTCGTTATACCGCGCTTTCCCAAGCACGGTCGGCAGAGTTATGGTCCTAGTAAATTGGGAATGCATCATTTGGCCTATATAAGAGCTTCATTAGATAATAAACAGACATTTCATCGGATATTAAATTGAACAACTGAAATTTGAAGAACACAAATGAATATTTGAAGAGTTAATATTTTCTCGTTTTACGCTATAATCCAAAGTTAATTATCTTCATCTACATACTTACTCTGACTATTAGTACGTGTTTGCGTCGCTTAGTGTTTGGCTACGGTCATGCAGAACGCAAACAACGGCGCGATGCGATTCGGCAAGACGAAATGTGTTGAAATGTATAGCTCTACTTCGCCTTAGAAAGAGCTGTACATTTCACCACGGTAAGGCGAATCGCATCGCGCCGGCATTCGCGTTCTGCACAACCGTAGCCGTTGTTCCGTTCCTGTTTAATGATGTCGTATTAAATGTGCATATTACAATTCGGCAGCACTTCAACTTCTCATTTGCACAAAATTTAAAAATATTCAATGAACTTCATTCAAAATATCAAACAAAAAGAAATTACAATACTGCCAATGAACGGTCAACGTTTATTTACTAGAAAAAATGACTGACACGCAAGCAGCCGGGTTATCTTTCTTGTAAAAGTATTCTACTTCAACCTTGCGGTCGTGGCTTTGCATACAACCTTCCTGTGATTTTTTCATCTCGCTCACTGGTGGATTGATCAACCATCTTTCTACTTTAATAGATGCATTTTTGAATATCCTGAAACTTCTCCGAACATACCCTATGGCTATAATCAACATTTGAATCACTATTTAGGAAATTATTCGCACAAACGGCAAAATAAAACACTGCAATGAAGATATTGAGCTTTGAATTTTTTGAGAAAATGCACAGTTTTCCATCACATGTAAAAACGCAAATATCCCCGTCCCCCGATAAGATATCAAGGATCTTTTTTCATGTGGATTTTCGTCTTGAATCCCGCTTTGCTATGAAAGCTTTAGTTCTTGATCAAAAAATTTTTTAGTATGTGTTTTTAAGGGTTTTATCTGAAAATTATGAGAAAAATTCACTTTTTTGTGATGTTCAATGGGCTCTGTGAGTCAAATAATTGAATGCGATGCTGAACTAAACCATGCAAAATATCCAAAAACAACCTCATAAAAATAAAAAAAATATATGAAAAAATGCAAGAATCAAACAGATTTGAAAAAAGTGCAAACGAGTGGGTTTGTAGCTTGAAAAAGTCATTTTTTCATAAATCACGTTTGGGCAACCTGAAAACGATTTTTTAGAAAGTCGAAATGTTCTACAAAAATGCTATAAATAAGCCTATCTTTCAATTTACCTTGACTTTTTCAACAATGATTTTTTTGGGACAGCCTAGTAGGCATGTTTTTGAGTTCTTTCTTCGTTTTATTTATCAATTCCTCCTCAGCTTTCGCGACAAAATTGTTGGAGTAGATCTTACGCTTCAGGTTTGCCCAAGAATCCTCGATGGGACGCAACTTGGGGACGTTGGGTAGGTTCGCCAACTTGGGTACCACATTGATATTCAGCCGCTCCATCTCCTCCAACGATCGCTTTGAGTAATGGGCCGATGCCAGATCCGGCCCAGAACACCGCGTCTTCGGCCTTATGGTATTTATTGATGAGCGACGCAACTGCCGGCAGGCACTTCGTACTATAAATTTCCCTGTTCACGGCCAGTCCGGAGCGAAAGAAGAGCGGCTTTGACATCCCCTTCTCGCTGATTGTCAGCCACAGCAGCATCGTCTTAGGAACTTAGGTGTGTGAAATAAACTTCGCTTCGGTGCTCACTTCCTTCGTGGGGTAGTAAAATACGAAGTGCCCTGTCAGTCGTTGCCATCCAGGGTGAGATAGGTCTTGTCGCCACCGCCACGTCGCAATTGGGCGGGAAAATCGACTTGACAATTATTCCAGACCAGTGGACATGTATGTCCATGTTCGTCAGGTACTTTTTCACTGTTTGGCCGGTTGCACCAGTTGTGAGATGTTAAAAAGAAAAGGATTTTCTCGATTCTTTCATACCCAGCAAAATTGTAGAAATCATTTCTAGAGTTATTCTTTGAATTAAACAAATTAAAAAAAATGCTCGAATAATTGAAAATTAAGAAATCTAAAATTGTTTTCGAAATTGACCTATTGACATCTATCACCCTGAAGTAATAGATAGATGTTTCTTACGTGAAATTTCCCGAGGAATAGGATGAAATCATCAAATTTAAAATCAAACTGACTGCATTTGCCGAAAAATACAAATTTAGTTTTGAAATAAAAAAAATCTATCTGGCAACATTTCCCGTCAAAAATGATATTTTTTTTCTGGATTTTTTGTATTATTTCCTTCAAAAATCACTGATCAGTATTTTTCGGACGTATAAAGTCTGTACATTTAAAAAGAAGTTTTGAACAAAAAATGCGTTATTTTGCAACAAATATTTCTCCAAAGCGGCCTTAGAAGAATAATTCTCCTATCCTTGAGGAAAATCTGTGATGGTCGATGCCAAGTTTGTGCCTTTTTTGCTCCTTTTGTATAGAATGACCCTAATGGAAACGCGAAATTCTATCACCCAAAGGTTGATGATTGCATTGGAAATCAAGGCTATTCTCTTATTTTTTCGATTTCGGCAAACTAAATAAGTTTTCTTTTATGGATTTTGCTAAATCGCGTGTGTGCCATAGGTGTTATTTGAGCCGTTGCGGAACAGAGAGGTCTATGTGCCATCGGGGAAATTTTTCAGGAAAAGCAATTTTCGAAAAATCTCTGAATAAAATTCTGTTAAACGGATTTTTCCAAACAAAATGTTCTGATATAAAGGTTATGAAGTGGCTTATCTAGGAATGCTTAAAACCAACAGTTTCTTTGGGAAAAGGTGATTTTATCTCACCAATGTAGATAGACCACTCTGACTATATATATTTATTCACTGGAATCCTCGAATCGTTTCGGAGCCGAGTGATCTATGTACACAAACCAGGTAAATGACAAAGAATATGACGGTAACCCGTATAAAATGGCCAGTGTCACATGGTATATGATACATATAGCATGTCACATGTAAGATTTCACCTGTAAATTTCAACACGGTATAAATCAGCTTCAAAGTTCGATTTTTCGAAATTTTCCTAATGACCAAACTCCAGCTTCTTGAATAGATGCGGTTTATGCAAAGAACTCATTTTCGGAAAGAATGGTCTTTAGACCACTTTGTTCCGCAACGGCTCATTTATGTATCGTTTTGCTAGAAAAATCAGAGGAGAGTGTGTTTTTTTTAAATGCACAAAGTGAATTTTTACTACACAGTACAGTTTAAAAAGTTCCTTTCCGGCTCACAAATGGACTTACCGCAGCGATTTTATCAAAAGTTCCAAGGTCAATTTATATGGTCGTAGCGAAGCGCATTTTGAGACACTATTGCTTTAACTACTTTGAAAATTTGAAAAATGAACTCAATACTTTACAATTAAATTGGCTAAAGCAAATGCTCCGTAATACTTATCAAGTCATTGTTCTGTTTGAACGGTACCTATTTTTTCGCATCAGGAACAAATTAAAACATGAAATTCATCGTTTACCAAGGAAAACAATATAACAGGTCGGTGATTTTTAAGCTGATGTAGTAAAAACAACATTAGAAATTCTTTTTCATTTTGGGAAAAAGATTTTAATCCCTTAAAGCATGCACAAGGAAAGATACGAAACCAAACAAGTTTTACAACATCACAGCAATGATTGTGTAGCATAGATCGGTATTGTTTCACCATAGATTGTTTGACATGTAGTTTGCCAATTTTTGAACAAGTAGCAAATATTTTAGATATGATAACATAACTCTGTTTTTTTTTTCAAAAAATGTTACTTTTTAGTATAACATTTTTATTTGGACGATACTTCGAACTGCTTTGAAGTGTGACATTTTTCTAGCTTATGCGACTTAGAATTCAAAACGAAAATTTGAATTTTCTATTGCAAACAAAATAATGTACAGCGGGAATATCTATGGGCTATCATTCAACTTTTACTACACTACTTTGCATAATGCAAACATATTGGATTACCCTCATTCAACGGCGTTTCATTTCTATTTCCCAATTATCTCAACAAGAGTCCATTGAAATAGATTACAGGTTTGCTAAATTTTCTATTGTGCACTAGAAAGCTTCGCATTCGGAAAACTCAATTAAAGACCCCTACTTTGAGTCCTGATCAAAAAGGCGCGTATGATCTTCAGGAGAAAAAAAATACAGATCATCCATTATATCGGTTGGAAACTGACCGGGAATCATGACCGAAGTGAAGCCAATCTAGCGTATGTACATTATTCGTTCGGCGAGTCCGGCGACGGCGTCGTCGTTGTTGGAATGCTTTTAATGAAATTACATCCAAACAATGCGACTAGCATGCTGCGAAAGAGAGAGAGAGAGAGAGAGAGAGAGAGAGAGGGAGAGAGGCACAGTAAAACTGGGCAAACGCCTGCGAACGAATTGGGTTATTGAGGCAACAACCTTCAAGCTTGGGTATAAATTGTAATCCATTCTTGCGGTTTCACGGCATCCATTTGTTCCAGTTCCAGCTCGAACCTACAAAGCACATGGAAGAGGCTGGAACATGGTGAGGAATACTAAACTGCTAGCACACTAACATACACACATATACATGCCCGCCCATCATTCTCCGAGGGGGGATTAACATAAGCGCTGAATTCATACCCGACCTTCCTCAACATAATACCGCTCATTATACGCTGCATCCCCGTTTCTGTTGAGTCATTTATTTCCTCGTCAGTTAATGATGATTATTAGAGCTTTGTTTCTTTGCACGATTCCGAAGACGTGTGAAGTTACACATGTGCTTTGGCAATTTTGTACGCGGCCGAAGAAGGAGGGGCCGGCCAATCTAACGGCTCTTACCTGTAGGATGACGGTTCAATACGGTTGTTTGTTTTTCAATCAGTGCAACCAGCATTTATCGATCGGGCTCCATCGCTCGTGCAGATCATTTAGTAGCTATTAAATTAAACGATTATCTTTTTATTTCTGTTCTTTTTTCTATTCGGTTTAGGTCAAGCAAATGTTCGGCGATCGGCAAGAGCTGATCCTCCCGCTGGTGTACGATGTGGCGAACATGATCCGAACGGTTGCCAAGAAGGAGAGCCTACTAAACGAACGGTATCCCACCGAGGAGGAAGAAACTATACCGGCGAACCAGTTGCTGCGAAGAAGTTTCTCGGTTCGGCCGGAACCGTCCGGGTTCAAAGTGAACACGGTTGAGACGGCGGACTCGAACCTGAAAGACGATCGACTAATGGTAGACATCAAAGAGGATGACGTGCGATCTGTTCGTGATAGTGGGGCAAAAAGTGATGAACAGAGCGGCCGGTCCATGACTATTAGTGACGTGCCGATGTTCGAAGCTTTGGTTCAATCGTTTCCCAGGTTTAGCCAACAACTAACGAGGGCCAAGGGCGATAAAGAAGAGCGGATGTCGTTTCACGAACGAAAGCTGAACATGACGGCATTCAACTCCACCAGAAAGCAGAAAGATCAGCTGGCTATGCCATCGGATGGACCGATTCCCATTACTCTACCCAAGGCATCCGCTCCCGGTTATTCGAAGAGATTGCAGCCAGCGACTGCTACGACAACAGCGGCACCAGCTCCGGAAGTAACAACACTAACCATGGAGGAAATAGAGGATTTGGCTCTTTCGGGACTGAATGGAACCGAGCTGGATGCGCTCGAGAAATCCGGTGTGGGCAGTTCGAATGGAAGTGGACCGGTGGCGGAACTGCTGATCGGTGGATTCCGCAATCGGCCCTCGGACTTTAACAAAATCCATATGCTGCTGCCGAACGAAAAGTGTGACCATTTCTCCACTGGCGTTTGCATTCGGGTGGAAAACTATCCTGAGTGAGTATTGATTGTAGCTTTTGTAAACAAATCAAGCAACAAATTCACATCCGGGTGCGGAAACAAACTGCAACATGAGGCAAGTGCGAAAAATAACGCATGTAACACCTGCTATTGTATTACCTGTTTGCCTATGCACTGCTGCGTAGAATTACAATTCGAAAAACAAACCGAACAACAGATTGCAGACCCTGCAGGGTCTACGGTCTAGGGAGATAGTAACTTCCTACTGTAACATCACTTTTCGTTTCATTATTACCAGCTCGGTTGGGTGGCAAGCGTTAAAAAAGTGCGTGTTTTGCTTGTATCCAAGTGGTGAAAGTACTTCGAATGGACACACTTTTTTATGTTTTCTCGCTATGAATAATCATTGATTTGGCATTGAATAAGAGCTAGGGGGTACCCTGCGTGGTCACAACAGCAGCAGCAGCCGCAACAACAGCAGCGTGAAAGCAAATTCAATCGCACTGAGTGTTAAGTTGGAGGGTTGTGTTCAATTTGCCGCACCTTCTGTTTGCTGGTGAGGCAAGGCAAGGTTCGACCGGAAGGGGCGGGTAAAGCGTTTTTTTTTTTCGGTGGGTTTTGTTAAGCAGCCCCTGAACTTAACTCGAGTTGGGTGGTTTTCCGGCTTAGCGAATTGTTGGGAATGTATGAGGGCCATTGACCTCGTGGTTGAACGGGAATGCTCGTTAGTTGGAGATTTCTATTGAGTTCGGTTTCCCAATGTGACATATCTTCTTGAGCCGTTGAGCCGTTATTGTTGTAAAACCGCTTGTGTCTTAGGTGGCAACTTACGGATATGTTGATAAATTGTCATTAATGCAGCCTTTTCAATACAGTATTTGCGCATTGCTTCCTGTTTCTAAGCTGATCTAGTGTTGACAGGATTCCTGGGCTATTGTTCAGTTTAAATGTCGCTGGAATGAAATAGAATATATTGACCTAGTATAAACTCGCTTCTCATTTTGTTGACAAAGATTTGTACTATAGTACTTTTGTTGAAATTACTTGCGGATAACCACATTTATTATACTGTTCATTTTATTAAATTATGGATGCAGTGTTTCATTTTAAAAATTGCGACAAACGCAAAGTAAGTGAGTCTATTTGTCGCTTGACTTTCTCAAATTTTGTTTTTTATTCTAATTTCTATAGTGTGACAATAGAAAAGAGAATATTAAAACAAAATTTGATATTACCCTTTATTTGAACAGTTCAGAACACGGTTCAACGGTTTGGAAGACATTTGTTTGCAGTGCAGACATTTGCAGTGTTTCATTTTAAAAATTGCGACAAACGCAAAGTAAGTGAGTCTATTTGTCGCTTGACCTTCTCAAATTTTGTTTTTTATTCTAATTTCTATGGTGTGACAATAGAAAAGAGAATATTAAAACAAAATTTGATATTACCCTTTATTTGAACAGTTCAGAACACGGTTCAACGGTTTGGAAGACATTTAAACATACGTTTAGTGCGAATTTCTACACTCAATTTAGCGTATATTTTATTGCAAATTCCAGTGCACAGTTTTAGCACAGACTAACAGACGAAACACTGGAACCTAGCTCCATCGCCGAATAACAGTCATCGCGCGAAAATGTCGTCAAGGGCGCTGTCATGCAATCTCATACATATTTTGTAGTTCCACATTTGACAAATGCAGCAACGTTGGCGCTGATGTCGAAATACATGACGCAGCGTGAACACGACAGCAGACGGTGCTAGTGTTGCTAACGTAAAGTACTGGAATCATCCAAATCATGATTTTATTGAAAATTTGTTCGACGTGTTATGTCTGTGGTTTTAGGTTTGTTTCATTCAGAATTTGGCCGCACACAATTTCCGATTTCTCCATAAGGAAATAACGTACAAAATTGATAAAAATATGTATTTATTAAAATTGCAGGAAAAAATACAAAACAAATTATTTGTCTGCTGTTTTGATGAGTTCCAGAACTTTTCGTCGAATACCTCCCGTCAATTTCTGCACAGTGGCAACCAACGTTGCCAGTATGCCAGATAAATCTGGATTTAGCCAGATTTCTCAGAATATGCCAGATATTTGAAAATGAGACAGATTTTTGCCAGATTTATTTTCTTTTTGCCAGATTTTATAATGTTTTGATTTTTTTGCCACATTTCTTCATTTTACGCTTGACTATTGCCCATTATCATAGGTGTCTTGCCAAATCATCAACTTGCGGGCGAATTTATCCGCGAAAACAAATTTTAACCTACCTGGATCATTCCCCTGACGGTTAGCAAGGTGACATTTCCGACCAGGGCTTTGTCCAAAGTCCGTTTTGACATATGTAGGGATACCATCCGCTTCTTCTTTCGTCTGAGAATCGTGGTCATGTCGTTCCGTGCCCGTTTGTAATTGGCCTTGTTCTCTCTCGTTGACCTGCCCAGGTATATCGCCCAGGTCCGGTTCTTCTCATTCACCGCTGCCTCGCACTCCCCGTCATACCAGTCGTTTCTGCCACTCGGTGCTTCCACTCCTAGTGTCGCCGTTGCGGTCTCCACGTTAGCTGTGCGAATGCTGCACCAGCCGTCTTCGAAAGGCAATGCGCCCAGCCCCTCCGCTGTGGGTAGCACCGCTTCAAGCTGTTGCGCGTATTACTCCGCAGCCTGGGAGTTCCGGAGCTGTTTAATGTTGAGCCGCGGGGTTCGGCGATGTCGCGCGTGGTATGCGGTTGACAGTTTTGAGCGCAATGATACCGCAACTAGGTAGTGGTCCGAGCCAATATCCGCACCGCGATAGGTACGTACGTTTGTAATGCAGAGAAGAACCGGCCGTCGATGAGAACATGGTCAATTTGATTTACTATACGTAGGTCAGGTGATCTCCAGGTAGTTTTGTGGATGTCCTTACGGGGAAAGAAGGTACTTCGGACTGCCAGTCCTCGGGAAGCTGCGAAGTTGACGCATCTCTGGCCGTTGTCGTTCGTCGCGGTGTGCAGGCTATGCTGGCCGATCACCGGCTTGTACATTTCTTCCCTACCGATCTGCGCGTTCATGTCCCCGATGACGATCTTGATGTCTCTACGCGAGCAGCTATCGTAGAGTTTCTCCAGCTGTGCGTAGAACTCTTCTTTCTCTACATCGGGTCTTCCTTCGTGAGGGCAGTGCACATTGAGGATAGTGTAGTTGTAGAACCGGCCTTTTATTCTCAACAAACACAATCTGTCGCTGATCGCCTGCCACTTGATCACACGACTCTGCATCCTGCCCAGCACTATAAAGCCGGTACCCAGCTCATTGGTGGTGCCGCCGCTCTGGTAGTACTGTGCCCTGCGGCCACAAATCCTCCGTATCTTCTCTCCTTTCCGGCAAAGCTCCTGGAGCGCAACGATGTCGAAGTGGCGGGGTTCTAGCTGATCCAGAAGAATCCGGTCGCCACCCGGGGCGTTCAGCGATCTACAGTTCAATGTACCGACCTTCCAATCGTCGTCCTTATTTCGTCGCCTAGGTCGTTGCCAATTGTTCCGGTCCGTATTCAATTCTTGATTGTTCGTAGTATTTTAATGTTTCGGCATGCTGCCTTACTAGGACCGCGGATGCCTAGTCTCGCGACGGGGCTGCCGTCTTGGGTGTAGCTGGCGAGACGCCGCATTTCATAATTCAGCCGTCCGCTCCGGATCAGACGCTGTTTGAGCCGCCCCTAACATGGGGAACAGACGCTCGGACAAGCTGCCCTCCTAGGAGAGCATCTCCCCCTTCCCTGTCAGCATACGACCAAGTTCCCACCGGTTCACCGATCTTCCCTTGGTTGCTCGTATCCCAGTCGGTACCACGAGGAGGTAGGGATAGGAGTTGCTGGGCATTATGCTTTGGACCACACTGGGGTCTATTTTATGCCAACTAGTACGGGTGTACTGCTGGTACGCACTGCCCAGCCGTTTACCAACCCGACATCATATCACGTAACTTTGCGACGGCGGAGGAAACTTACGCCCGACTGAAAGCCGAAGCTGGACGGATCGGATTGCGGATAAAAGCGTCGAAAACAAAATACATGCGAGCGAGAGGCTCCAAGGAGAACAACATCAGCCTCCCAACTCAAGTCTCTGTGGACGGTGATGAGCTTGAGGTGGTCGATGAGTTCGTGTTTTTGGAGTCACTGGTGACCGCCGACAATAACACCAGCATAGAGATCCAGAGACGCATCCAGGCAGGAAACCTTGTCTACTTTTCACTCCGGAAGACACTTCGATCGAATCGAGTGCGACGACGCACGAAGTTGACGCTGTACAAAACCCTGATAAGACCGGTAGTCCTCTACGGGATCGAGACGATAACGCTTCTCGCGGAGGACCTTAACGCTCTTGGAGTTTTTGAACGGAAGGTGCTACGGACTATCTACGGTGGAGTACAGACGGACGACGGTGAATGGCGACGGCGCATGAACCACGAACTGCACACGCTGCTTGGAGAGAATCCCATTGCACACCTGGCGAAAGTTAATAGGTTGCGGTGGGCCGGTCATGTCGTAAGGATGCCGGACGGCAACCCTGTGAAATCACTTCTCTTCAGCAACCCTGCCGGCACCAGAAATAGAGGGGCGCAGCGTGCACGATGGCTCGACCAGATCGAAGGAAACTTGCAGGTGATGAGACGCCTGGGGAACTGGCGAAACACAGCCCAAAACCGAGCAACATGGCGACAAATTCTTGATACAGCACGAGCCACCACGGCTCTCGTCTGATTGGTAAGGTAAGTAAGGGATACCATCCGTCCTGATTTAGCAGGTCATGTCCTGATTTCGAGACCCATTTGGAGCGTCCTGATTTATTTTTCATATTTTAGCATTTGTCCTGATTTTTCTGAATTATGCCGGATGTTCAGAAATGTTGAAAATTGTTCAGTACTTTTACTTCGACTCCGGAACGAAACGGACTTATTTCGAACGATTTTTTTTCGGTTGAATTTTGACGAGAGAAATTGTCTAGTCGTTGCAACCCTCAACTATCTGATTTTTAAGTCCTAACCATGATGGTGGTCGCTATAATGCGTGTTCGTAATATGCGAACCTCTCTGCTTACGTCAGTTTCGGGATTTATGAGGTATTGGCAACACAAATGTTGTCAAATTTATTTCTCTTTTGAAAAAATACGTGAAGACTTCAAAATGACGTGAGCAGAGTTGTCAAAAGGGTGGATGATTTAATACGAACTTTGCATTTTAGCGTCCGTCATTATGGCGCGTAAAAAGCTGTATACCACTTTTTATATATCATTTGGAAAAGCCGCGTTTTCTGAACAAAACGTGATTTTTAAAAAAATGTTTATCGTTTTTCTTCGATTTTTTATTGAAGAATAAAAACCTGCTCTAAATGACCTTAATGACATTTCGCACACGTACAGTATATGGGAGAACTGTCATTTAAGGTATTTCGAGCAGTTTGTTATTCTTTATTTATTCGAATCGAAGGACAACGATAAACATTTTTTTAAAGCCACGTTTTGCTGAAAAAATGCATTCTTTCAACTGATGTATAAAAAAGAAGAAAACCGTGTAAAACTTTAGGACTCAATTTTAAACCGTTTACGTGTGCCTCATGTTTTAGATATCTTCTAACGCCCAATGAATCAAAGTTGCAAAATTGGATCGTCCGAGAAATACTTCAAATAAATAAATGAGTGTTTTGGCGTATTTTGAAGTGCAAATCTCAAATTACGTGTTTTGTTTATTGATACCTCAAACAAAAAAAACACCCCATATCAAATTTGTACCGGAAAAATTTGTCCTGATTTTTAACCCCGACCGAATGGTAACCCTAGACATATGTTTCATAGTCCATCAAAACACAGCCGTTGTACTCGGTCAGGGCTAGCTCGTATAGCTTTCTTGCTCGGGTTTTGGCAACAAGGTTCTGTTTCAGCGTCCTGTTGGGTTGTTTGCTGGTATGATACGACCGTAATCTTTCACGCATACAGATTCGACGAGCTGTACTATGTGCTGCATTGTACCCGTTCGCCAGATCACGGAGAGAAACCCCAGGATTATTCCGGACTGTCCTGATGACCTTCACTTGTAGTTTCCGGTCCAATGTTCCACTTCTACGTTTGGTTTGTTTAGCGCGATCCACCGTCAAAGTGTCCTGGTAACGTTTGAGCACGGTATTCACAGTCGATTTTTGAAGTTTGAGAGCCTTGCCGATTGTTCCTCCTGATCATGTGTATGTTTTTTTTTTCTCGTCTCTCGCGTTCCATTTTGGATAACTGTTTAACGCGTGTACAAATTCTGACGAAATTTTCACCACTAAGTAAATAAACCTTCCAGATCAAAACGCTGCCATTGGTTTCTCGGTACGACAAATAGAGACGCTGCGGTAAATAAAAGGAAACGGTCAAATGCTAAGTGGAACAAACCTAATTACAATTACAGTCGAATCGCTTTATAGCGACATCACAAGGGACCGTCGTTATAGAGAAATGTCGCAATAAAACTATTATTTTTTCATGAATATAAAACAGGAGGGACCGTGAGAATGTCGCTATAGAGAGATTTGTCGTTATGTCGTAATAGAGAGACTCGACTGTATTTAAAATTTATTAGAAGATTTCAATCACAGACAAACAGACGTGCCACTCGAAGACGATTTCATCGGCCAGAAAAATAACGATAATTTTGAAATTTTGCTTAGTGGGCAATAATGCCGCTAATGTCGCTATGAAAGCGTGCTTTTCCATTATCAAAGACAAAAACCATCAGTAATGCCGCTTGTGTTGATTTAAGCAAGCGTGTACACCCATTAGCAAAGACAAAAACCGTTTTACGAAAATAAGTTGGTAGGTAACAGGCTCACATGGTGGCGCATGAGTGTAACGTTTCGAATTGAAGAGGCAATTCTGTTTGTCTGTGATAGTAGTAAGTAGTAAGGTTCCAGTTGAATCTGTTCAACTTTAAAATTTTTGTTCAACTTAAAATTTTCAATTTCCAGTTGAATCTGTTCAACTCAAAATTTTCAAACGGTTCCAAATTATTACAAGCTGCACGCACGACTTCGATCGGCATTTCATTTTAGATTTTCACTATACAGTTCTTGCATTAAAAAATGGACTTTTTCCGGAAGGCGATAAAAAACTTACACGTCGACTTAGGTACCCCATCAGTATTCAGCCGCTCCTTCTGCTCCAACGATTGCTTCGAATTGTGGGCCGACGCCAGATCCGGCCAGAACACCGCGTTTTCGCCCTTATGGTATTCCTTGATGAACTACGCAACAATCGGCAGGCACTTCGTACTATAAATTACCCCGTTCACGGCCAGTGCGAAGCGAAATAAGAGCGGCCTTGACATCCCCTTCTCACTGATTGCCAGCCACAAAAGCACCTTCTTGGAGAGCTTGATGTGTGAAATGAACTCGGAGCCAACTTCCTTCGCGAAGTGCTCTGCCAGTCGTCGCCATCCAGGGTGAGATAGATCTCGTCGTCCATTACCAGTGCCATGTCAGGATTCAAGGATTCAAAATGCCAGCTTGGGTCGAATTATGTCCCATTGATATCATCCAGGTTCCGGCAACACTCTTATTAGCTGGTATTTGGTCATCTTCAGCTATTTTCCAGGAACCGGGAGCCAAAATCTTGAATTTTGAAATAACCGTTATTCGGCCCCAGACGCCATTTTGAATCTTTCAAGTGTCATCACATTATTTTCAAAGTTATATTATTAGTGTAACAAAATGTAACAAGTGTAACAATGAACCTTATGTAGTTTTACGTCAACCTTGCGGTTGTGGCTTTGCACACAAACGTTCTGCTATTTTTTTATTGAAGAAAGTGCACATACCGGTAACGCTACTTCCGCTCCCACTGCACCTTGTGCTGCAATTACTGCTGCTGATACCCGCTGCCACTGCTGCTGCTTCCCGCTGCAACCTAGTTGGGGCCGTCCTAGTCGCCATCCACTATTAAAATGATTAGTTTAACCCATTTCCGATGAAGAGAAATCAGTTTTTTCCTCAAAAAATGAACTTTAGACTCTTAACTATATGCACAATTGACACAAACTGTATTGCATATAAAAGATCAATCTGCTCTTCAACGATACTGAATGATTTCGTCGAGCAAATTTTCATGAATAATTGTTAAACTCAAATCAAAGTTTGAATGTCAGGTGATGCTATATGGCATCGCCCGCCGGGAATTGGTCAACCAGATGTAGGCTCTTATAAAGGTCAACTAGTACTTTCCCAGGTTACTAAGTATATAAGTCTTGCAACCGTGATTGGGAAGGTAAACACTTAGCGACCAATCAGTGGTCAAATTATGCGTTTCAACAAGGCTTGATAACTTTCAGTAGTACAACAGTTCGAATAATCAAATTACAATATTCTGCATTTGGGCTGCAAGAACGAAGGAAATCCATTGAAAACTCTTATTACTACCAATTGAAATTAAACATGTTTTCCACTTTTTGCATTCTTAGATTTTCATTTTACATTCCTATGTATGTAACAAAACTTCCTGAGTTCTACGTCAAAAATACGCAGTGAGCAGATAGAAGAAGATGCACTTCTGTATCAATCGAGATCTGAAAACCCTGTCGGCAATGTTTCTGTTCAATGAGGTAATCTGTGAATCTTTTGTTTTTTTTTTTAAATCACTGTATTCAAGGTCGTTTTAGATTATTTTGTGTATAGTGTTATGAGTGTTTTGAAAATTGCACATTTCTACATAGGCAAGACGCAAATTAAAGCGAAAATTTGATGATTTGGTAGCATCGTTTCAAACGAAGCGATCCAGGAGCCTACAATTTCAGTTCAATGAGTAAAATTCATGCTAAAAATGAACCACTCGAACGTCACGTCCGATTAAGTTGATGGCCACACTCTTCTCGCTCTCGATTGAAACGAACATTCTTTTAAGCTTGAAACTTTTTCTATTGTTTCATTTTCGCCTTCAACAAGATTATACTGGTCCAAGGTTGCAAAACGTCATCGGTCGGAGTGAAAACGAAAGAATGCCTCTTCGAGCAGGTTTTTGTCAAACGGAAGCTACACGAAGGGCAGTCAGAACTTAAAACAAAGCCAATGGTGCTTATTACGGGAGTCACTTCACGGTGAAATATATTTCACTCTCACGCTCACTTCACTTTTTTAGACCTATTCCCGATTCCACCTCAAGTCACCTCAAGACAAAAATCACCTCCGTGGAGTGAGATTGACAGTGAAGTGAAATTGAGAATAGGACAAGTGAAATGAGATTGTTTCCCAGCTCAAAAATGTCTAAGTCCCAGAAGGCCGTTTTTCCCGTTTTTTTAGATAACACCAGATCTTGACTTGCTCTAAGACATTCGGCATCAATAAAAATGTTTTTTTCGGTATCGAAAATTAACTGAACTAGTTTGCATTTTTTTCATCGGGCAAAAAAATGAAAAATTGACCGCTTTAAGGCACGGATCAAACTCTGATTCGCTTCGTTACTGAAGAATAAATCCAATATTTACCATTAGATCACAAATCAATCAACTTTATGACTTATGACAGCTTCGTGGAATCATTTCACCGTTCAAAATGGTCGTGAAATAATTCCACGTGAAACGTCGCTTTTTCCGTTCTCACCTCACTGATATGACACTCATAATAACCCAGATTCCACGGCAGATGTCACTTCGCGACGTTTTTCTCACTTACGTGAGTCCCGTAATAGGATTTTGTTCACTTCACTTTGATTTCACCGTGAGGTGACTCCCGTAATAAGCACCAATGAAAGGCAATCGCATCGCAGTCAGTCAGTAGCAAAAACGTAAATTTTGAAAAAAGTCCTTACGTAATTCGTGGATGACGCCAAAAACAAAATCCAAGAGGAGGCAGGCTTGTAATGAAAAGAAAACTACAGAATTACTCGAATAGAGATAGAGGACAGAAGATGAAGCGAAGTACTGTGCTTGCTTCATAATGATAAAACTAAAATAAATATCTATATATGCTGGCAGTAAGATCTTACTAGGGGGGAAGGGGGTATCAAAAAATCTTACGATGTCTTACAAGGGAGGGAGGGGGGTTAGAAAAAGTGGAAAAATATGCTTACGTAATTATTGAACGGCTCCTAAGCGATAGAGGCACTTTTTTTAACTGTGTAATGCCAAGGACAGAATTTTCCAATGGGATGACAGCCCTATCTCTTTAAACTCTTTACGTTTGACAGTTGACAAACTTGATAATACTGCCTCGAAGCAGATGTCGAGAATAAATTACAAACACCTGCTACTTTAGTCGGGAAGACTCTTCACTTATTAAACGTACAATGAGATAGCATAATGTCATCCCCTGATAATTTCAGTCATATCACGTCATCAGATGTAACCATTTGACAGTTGGAATGGCTGGGGCTGATTTCGCGTAGTTCAAAAAGTCATTGAAAACCTGTCGGCGGTCAAGTTGACTGAAGGTGTGTATGAGGTAACCGAAATTGGTAAACAATCAGAAAAAAGACGCGGTCAGTTTTCTTTTCGATGAGATAAACACGAACAGTTGTTGATCATAACATTACTTGAAGCTTCAAGCTTCTTGTTCAATCGTGTTATTGTAATTGGGTCGAAAATGCGGTGCGATTAATGTACAGGAGGGTGTCACCGTGAAAGTGATACACACATTTGAGTGCCTGTTTTCGCAACGGAAGGCCTACTCTGTTAACAAAGACGACTAGAACAAGATACCTGACTTCCAGTTTTTCCATACATTTTGCCCACCACACCTTCACAACAGTTAGTGCTGCCATCTTACGACTTAAATTCGCATAAAGCTATGGTTATTAGCAGAATCGATTCATCGTGCGTAGTCCGCCAGATTAAAATGAAAACTAGATGGCAGCACCATATAAGGATATTGAAAATTAGGTGGCAGAACCATATAAGGATATTAAAAAAAAATGCTTCACCTTTCACCACATTGCCGTCATTATCAAATTACCAGTATACAAATTAGATCGATTTTCGTTCACGCGCAGCGACAATCGTATCTGCTACATACTGCAAGAGTCAGGTATCTTTCACTTGTCATCTTTGCTATTATTCAGCAGTGTTTGTTTTGATTGCGGTAAGTGGTAGTGGTAGTGTTTCACTTCCACAACGGAGTGTGTGGACTGCAGCGGTTACAGAACGTTTTCGACAGAATTCAATCCGGTCGGCAAGAGTCACGGATTATAGCGCAGAAATATTGCCGACAGGGTTGCCAGATCCCGATTGCTACTGAAAACGCACGCTGCTCACAACATAATGTTTTCAGATGAAAAACTGTTCACGTTGGAGACTGTTTTGAAAAAGCACAATGATCGTGTTCATGGAGCATATCTTCGTGATATTCCACTGATTCAGAGCCAGCGTGTACAGTATAGTGAGGAAAAGTGATCGATTTTCCAGAACCAGTTTTTTTTTGGTTCCTTTTGGGGCCCCAAACAACCCTAAACTTACCGAAAGTCGATTGGTTTTGTCTCCGCTTGGCGCATTGCATTTCAAAATTGTATGAAAATTTATATGGGAAAACCTACTTTTTTGCATTTACCTTTCTAGAGAGCTCAATAATGCTCTAATAATGCACTACAATATGTTAAAGTATAGTATTTTAGATGCCTAACAATTTTGCAGAAGACAGTGAAGAGCTAGGATGTCCCTAAGAAGAGCTATAGCTGTCCAAAGTTGAGTATGTCGATTGATCTTGTTTTCTGCCAACATTACCAATGTACCGGCGTCAGTAGGATTCTCATCAGAAGTAACCTGTCGTAACGAGTTTATACACTCAGCTGGATCAAGCAAACAAATTCAGGTCAATATTCTCGGTGTAGGTAAAATCTACAACGTGTTCCAGAGGTTACTTCTGATGGAAATCTGACTGACGCCGGTACACTGGCAGTGTTGGCAGAAAAAATGATTTGCAACATAAATTTCGACATAATCAACTTTGAACAGCTCTAGTATATTTTTGGGACACCCTAGCTCTTTAGTGTCTTCGGCCAAGTTGTTGGGCATCAAAAAAACTACCATTTGAAGTCATGAAACCTATGGTTTGGGCCATTTTGAGCTCTTTAGAATGGAAAATGCAGAAAAGTTGGGTTTTCCATACAAACCTCCATATAAATATGAAATGCAATGCGCCAAGCGAAGACAAAACCAATCGACTTCCGATAAATATAACATTGTTTGGGACCTCAAATATAACAAAAGAAACTTGGTTCTGGCTTTCTGCTATCGAGTTTCGTTTTTTCCATATAACGATTCCCCACCCTAGTGTACAGTCTCTCTAATACACATTTAAGTGTTCGATTTGTTCACGTTTTGTTACCCACTCCGGTACTCGTTTTAGTAAACACGATTTTGTAAGCATTTTGGGAAAAAATTAATATAGATTTTAGTTTGGGTGTTTATTTTTGTATACGTTCCAGTACTCTATACTGTACAAATTTTGGTGCACTTTTTGTGTATGCTGTGGTTAGGGGCCATCCACATACCACGTGGACAGATTTTTACCGATTTTGACCCCCCCCTCTCCCTCCGTGGACAACTGCCCATGTAAATTCTAAAAAAATTGTATGGACCGTGGACATTAGCGATTTTGCAAACATTTGGATCAAACTTTGGTTCACATATCAGTGTGAACTTTTGTGCATATATTGGTACGCAATTGAATATACGTATTTCCTATATTCTAGGTGCACAATTTGAAACACCATTTTGTAAATTAGAAAATGGTACATTTTGTTGCACATTTTATTTAAATAATGTTGGCATTAAGTTTGATACTCATTTTATACAGATTTTTATGCCCTTGTTTGCTAATTGCAGCAGTTTGCAATTTGAAACTTGTTTTTGTACACATTATTAACTTAAATTTTGTACTAATTATGGTACCCATTCGGTACATATTTTGCAACAAATTGTGGTTTTAATTTAGTACTCATTTTAGTTCTCATTTTGGTGCACATTTTGATTAAAATTTTGGTGTACAATTTGAAACTGATATTTGTATAGATTTTGGTACGATTGGAGACACCGAATTTTCGTTTTTTGGTATTCTTTTCAGTACACGATCTGGAACACATTCAAATTCATTTGTTGGCAAAACTCAAACTCATTTCGCTGAAATTTTTTTAAACAATATGAGCTCAGTTTGGACAACATTTTGGACTTCTGATGCATATGTGAGCTCATTTTGGAACACATTTTGAATCATGTTAAGATGCACATTTTGGTAAAACAATAAGTATATTTTTCAGTGTTCTGTTTGGAACTCAATTTCGTACATGTTTTTTTTTGTCCTCTCTGGTAGGTACTCATTTCATTGAACTTCAGTTCACAATTTTGTATGCATTTCGATACCCTTTCACATATTAAAAAGAATTTTTAAACCATTTCAGAATACATTTTGGTACTCTTTGCTGTTTAAATACATGCTAGTATGCATGCTTAATATAGTTTCAAATATCTTAAAATAACAATATAGTTCACTCTCGAATTTCCCATATATTCCCGTGAAGACAGACAGCAAATATCTTAAAATAACAATATAGTTCACTCTCGAATTTCCCATATATTCCCGTGAAGACAGACAGGGAACACCCCCTCTTGTGGTGAAAAAGGTAACTAAACTCATTGCACAGTGGTACAGTAGGGCAATTTAGGCGGACATAGGCTTTTCGTTGCGATTTTGGTTTGCGGTTTAAAGCCATAGTTTTTGTAAAAAGTTGTTTCTTATACATAGTCCTCTATTCATGTGCGAATGAAAATTAGGGTGGTCCTAAATCAACGAAATAAAACATTCTTTGGCAAACTTGTAGACCAACTATTTCTAAGTAACTTTGTAAAAAAAACTTTTTTGTAGACATGAAATTTGGTTTCCAAAAACAGTCTTTTCGCTCTATTTTTTCAATTCTAATTTAAAAACAAAGTTTTCTTCGGTAACTTCAATCAAAAATACGCCAATTTTGACGAAAAAACATTGTCGATATATTATATAGATGAAGAGTTTTCACTATTTCTATTTTAAAAATAGGCCCTTTTGATATATTGATGTCTCCGTTTAGGGCAAACATAAATAATATTTTTTGGTATCATATGATAGAACAAATATTGTATAAGTATTGTAAAGAAATACCGAAAGTTGCTTAAAATTAGTTGATCTACAACTGTGCCAATGAATGTATACATTTATTTATGCAAATAAAAAGTTAGTTTTTTCATTTAGTCGATTTCAGGACCACCCTAATTTTCATTTGCACATTAAAAAGATAGACTAAATATAAGAAACAAGTTCTTAGAAAAAAATTTTACTCTAAAATCACAAAATCGCATCGAAAAACTCGTGTCCGCCTATATTGCCTTACTGTATCACTGTGCATTGTTGTTGAATTTCTGTGAGCGTGTGACATTCTCACACACGAAACTGAATTTACTCAATTTTAGATTTAGTTGACTCAATTTCATACTTTCACAGAAAAAAATATGTTGCAGATTTCGTGCGTATATTGTTTGTATGTAAAACTAACGTCATTCCGGGAGTTAAATATTGATAATATAATAGATGTAGCTTATCGAGGCACGAAGAAGAAATATTCAAATAATCAGGCCACGACGTGTAAATGGTAAACAAATCCCAAGTTGCTATATACGTGGTTCCCTGTGTAACTTCACTAGCTCAGATCCATCACGGGAAGCAACTACGAAATGTGCTGCCGTCAAGCTCAAGCTCAATAATCAGGCCACGAAGTGTACAATTAAATGAATATTTCAATTACCTCGTGAAAAAGATAAAAGGAGAAACCGCACAATAGTTGTCAATAGTCGTATATGGTTGTTGTGCAACTTTTAGCTTAGATAACACTTGAATGTTCTATCAATTTAACAATTTGAGTATGGATACATATCATGTTGTAATTGGTTTAAAAGCTTTTTTATATTATATATAAAAGATATTCAACAAAACAAACATAATTAGTGATAACAACTGTTATGCAAAAACTATTATTTAATGTTTAGTTTGCTTTTTTTTTGAAAGTATTTTTATTGTTTTTTATCCCTCCGAATTTTTTGCTCTCGAGTTCTAATCTTCGTATTCATCACTTGCAGCTTTGCTTCAACCAGCATATTTATGTATTTACTAGCTGACTCGGCAAACTTCGTCCCGCCTATTTTTGTGTTTGATTCAATATTTTTCAACATTCCAAATTCATTGATTTCTTGCGATTTGTTTATATCGTTTGAAATTATTGGTTTTATCGGAATGACAACATCCTCGACTTTTGCCTTTAGTACATCACCTCTATTCCGAAAACACTCATGTTAGGTGGTATTCAGTTATTTTCGTTGTTTTCCAGAAACTGAAAGTGGTCATCTTCGAATTCATTATGGTGTCCAGGGTCAATGCTTGGCTTCTATACATTATTTCGATTACGGAAATATTCATATGCAGTAGTATTCGGCTGTTTCCCAGAAGTTGCCATCTTACAATTCAAAATGGTGTCTGAGGTCAATTTTTAGCTCCATGCATCATTCTGGTTAAAGAAACACTCATATTGGGTGGTATTTGGTCCCTTTAGGCTATTTTTTTGGAGACAATTTCTGGCACCTGAGCGTCATTTTGGTTTAAGAAACACCAATAATAGGTGTTATTTAGTCATTTTCGGCTGTTCTACAGAAACCGGAAGTCACCATCTTAGAATTCAAAATGTTGTCTGTGGTCGATTCTAGCTCCTGTGTATCATTCTGGTATCGAAACATCTCATATTGGATGGATATCAGCCGGTTGTAGAAATACCCATATTGGGTGATATTTGGTTATTTTCAGCAGTTTCCCATCTACCGGAAGTCGTCATTTTACAATTCATAATGTTATCTGAGGTCGATTTGTAGCTTCAGTGCAACATAACAATCCCGGAAATACCCATAATGAGTGTTATTTGGTCTTTTGCCACTGTTGTTTAGGAACCGGAAGTCGCCATATTGGATTTCAAAATGGCATTTGGAGACAATTTCTGGCTTCTGAGCATCATTCTGGTTAAAGAAACACCCATATTTGGTTGTTTTTGGGTCATTTTCGGCAGTTTTCCTGTCACCAAAAGTCGCCATTTTACTACTCAAAATGTTGTCTGAGGTCGATTTGTGGTTTCAGTGCATCATCACGATTTCGGAAATACCCATATAGGATGGTATTTGGTCATATCTCGCTGTTTCTCAGAAACCGGAAGTCGCCATCTTGGATTTCAAAATGGTATTCAGAGACAATTTCTGGCCTCTGAGCGTCATTCTAGTTAAAGAAACATCCATATTGGTGGTATTTGGTCATTTTCCTCTTTTTTCCAATCACTGGAAGTCGCCATCTTACAATTCAAAATTTTGTCTGATTTTTCAAAAACCGGAAGTCGCCATCTTGGATTTCAAACTGGCATTTCGAGACAATTTCTGGCCTCTGAGCGTTATTTTAGTTAAAAAAAACCCATATTAGGTGGTATTTGGTCATTTTCGGCAGTTTCCCAGTCACCGGAAGTCGCCATTTTACAACTCAAAATATTTTCGGAGGTCGACAAACGTACAAACCGTGGAACACCACCCATGGATTGCCTTATGCATAGGCGAACTTTATTATTATAAAATATTCGGCCGAGTCCACTTCACAATAAAATGTGATTTTTTTTCAGTGTACTCATTAGGGTAATATTATTGTCAAAAGTTGCTCTATTTCGCATGTCGTGAAGAACAAAATCAGAAGTGGCGCACCTAGCGGTCGAAAAGGTGACTAACGCTTCTGTCATTTTCAATTTGTCTTCATAATTTCACGTAAGTGAACTATATTGGTATTAAATATATTTGATAGTTTGCAACTTATTTTGTTTCATTTTCAGAACGCGTTTTAAAGAACAATTTCGGTTGGCATTGTAGTGAAATAAAACACTGCATTTAACTGCAATTTTAGTTTGTTATACGGCCTCTATCACATTTCAGTCTAAAACCGATTAAACTGCATTACAGGTCATTAATTTCTTTTAGTTTACTTTGCGACTCGAGCTATAAAAATTAAATCCGCACTTCCAATAATTGACAAAAAATAGGTAGAGAGGAGTCAAATTCGGGTTTCCCTCGTGTCGATAATTATACAAATGAGTAAAATGTTTTAATTAAGGTGAAAACTTCCGACAATTTATGCATCACACGCAACGTTAAATTATAGTAAATAATCCACGTAACGATTCCATTTTTTGCTCATTGTTTAATTTTCCAAAACCATAATACCATTTATTTTTTTCAACCGTTTGCAGGTCTCAGATCCTGAACAGCATCACCCGGCACAAGAGCGCTATGGGAGCCCTGCTGGCGGAGTACATCGACAAGACCAACGAGTTTGACAAGAACGCCTTCGAGCCGGAGGAAATCGAGAGTGGCATCAACACCAAGTTGACGTAAAGATCAAAACCGCGACCGAAAGACTTTCTGTCTCCACGCGTGTGTGTGAATCATGTTTCGTAACGTGTATTCGTCTTTTTTTTCTTTTCCGTTCGTTTTAGGAAACGCTCCGATGACCCTTCAAAGTCTGGTGGTGGTATGTGCCCGAGCATCATCCGTTACGCACGGCCGCAAAAAGCACGCTCGGCCACCGGTGAGTGGAAGTACATCGTTAATACTGGAGAGCACACGCAAACATTGCGGCTGGAAAAGTGCACGTAAGTACCCGGTGAAAATCATGGAAGTTTGGAATGCATTTGTTTCAGTTAATGCATATGTAATAGCTTAATTAATGCTTTTAATATTTTTTTTTCTCTTATTCAGAACACCCCAAGACAGCTGCACCTATTTGACGGACAATTTTCGCTCACGTTGTGTTCAAATCTATAATTATCACCGATTGCTGAGCTGGGATACTGCTCGTGGTCTCCACGTGGATATCTTCAAGGTTCCCACTTGCTGCTCCTGCCATATTGACGGATACCGAGAATCATTCCCCCCTTTAAGCAACTTTAATAATGAGTACGACTCCAAGAGTGAATCCTTCGAAGACCCTTCGCTAGCCGCCAGTAATTTTATTAAAAACACTCACTACAGTACGCTCAAGTTTGACAACGATGAACCGGAGAACGTACAAGAAAACATCGCTTACCACTTTGCCAATGGATTCCAGCGGATGAAACCACCAAAGTACGAAAACGCTCTGTTGGTACCACCGAGTCCGCCTCCACACTTCCACAAAAATCGATTCGAGCGACCGAAGATGCATCCGAAGAAACCATCACACCCACATTACATGCCATCTCAGGTGTTAGACACGTACCTGAGCCCGCCACCGAACGACGTTGGCTTCCACATCCCATTCAAGAGGGGCCCACATTTTACCAACGACAATTCGCTAAAACGAACCGTTCAGGTGCAGCCGAATCGAAATCGGCTTCCGGTTCGAAAGCAAATCAACGTAAACAACGATCAAAACATCGCCGAAACCGACATCCGCATCAACCAGGTCCAGGTCGTACCTCCGGTTGTAAAAAACGACCGGCTTCCGCCTACACAAGCACCGGAAAAACATCGCAAACGTTTTACCACCCCGCCAACTATTCATAAAAAGGAAAAACCACATCACTTTCGGATACCCCACCAGAAACCTGCCCCGCATACCACCGACGCTACACCGTTCGTTCCGGTGACGACACCGACCACAACGACTACGACGGCCGCTACCACCAACGGGCACCAGCGGATCAACTACAATTACCACCCCATAATCGATTTCTTCGGTGAGGTAGAAGCCCAGGAAACGCCATCGGAACCTATCGATCGAATTGGTCGCAACAGTGCACCATCCTCTTCGTCATCGTCTTCATCGCTGAACAGCTGGAAACCGGTTCTGCACGGGCCGGGACAACGGCCCATGAGGATACCTATTTGAGGCGTTTTCGTCCTCGCTGTTTTTTACCTCGTTCGATGCGCGATGACGATTTGAACGAAAGTCTAAGCGAGAAACGCTTTTCTTTCTTTTCTCTGCGAAGAAACTAAAGCTTTAGTGTGAAACATTTCCGCCTTGCTTTCCGCTCGGACAGTTCAGCGTGAAATAATTCACGCGTCTTGCACACCCAGCTCTGCTCGAAGCAAACACACGAAGCTACGAGTGAACAGCCTTAATTTATGCTTTCATCTGCTCTCGTTTTCGTCTCCTAGTGCCTGAATCAAATTGATCGTTTTGTACATTATGCTTATTATTATTTATACCTGCTTGCGATGCGTTGAAGATTGATCGGAAAGTATGTTCTTCATTCTGTATCAATTTCTAACGTTGTCAAGTGTGTTCTCGACGTCTGTAGCCAGTAAGTCCCTACCGCCTAGTGTTTAGTGTTATATTTTAATGTTATTTATGAAACAAAATCGCAAAACAGAGAGAGGGATGACATGACAAATAAAAATAACGGTAAAAATTGTTAGAAAACACGACGACTTCGCTTTCGTTTTATGACAGGTGAATAAAGATCGCTGTGATTCTATACGGGTTGCTCTGTGCGGGAGTTGTTGATCCGAAATGTTCCTTGACGATTGTTGTAAATGTGCTTCTGTAGTTTATATTGAGTTATGATGCGATGATTGGGAAGAACAAATGTTTAAGAGCAAGTTGGAGCGAAACGATGAAAGCTCAAGTGACAAAATATAGATTATATCTGATAAAAATATTTCATTCTTTAAATTTAGTTGAGCTGTTCATTGCTTAGTTGAGAGCTATTCATTGCATGGAACATTGACAATGTAACGAGAATACAGGAATCGGTTGTACAGTTTGTACCTTTTACTAGCAAGCCTAAACTAGTTCTTTACTAGAAACGTGAGATGTTTTTTTATAGTTTCGCTAAGTAGCCTGTCTATGGCGCTTTAATTCACAGAGATGTCTGTTCCAAGCAGGTTTTATCGGTGATCATTGAAATGGGAAGTAAACTTCGATTACTGTTCGTATCTCTGCATTGAATATGTCGACAATACCTGTCAATTGCTGATAACACTTCGTTCAGAACATCGTAATTAACCCGCCGAAATTGGAATCCACGTCGTTTTGATGCTATTTCAAAGACAATGGGCACTTCCTCGGTCACCGTCACATCCAAAGCAGGATGATCCGGGGAAATGTTCACCATAGCATAGTTGGCCTCTATCACAGAGCAATTTTGAAATGCCGGCTCGTTCGCAAGGACTAGATCAAGAGCTCTCGAGCGAGAATCCTCGACTCTATTTGTCTGATTAAACTATGGAGAACGAATGCGTCGTACAGGGAACTCCCAGCTGCGGTCCAACGTGATCTGTTAGTATCGGTGTTTATCGGTGCTGGATCGATGCAGCAGCAGTGTCCACCTCGTGATTTTCCACTATTCACTCTACTGCGATCCGTTCGAAAAACGTTAAATGAGCTTCCAAAAGGCTGGGAAAATAGAATGCTTTCGTCCAGCCATGTTTCCGTTAAAACTACAACGTCCTACTCAGAGTATGAAGCAGCAAAAAAAAAAAGTGTTTCAGTAGCAGATGCGTAGTCCTGGACGAAAAATGGAACGACAACAACAAAATCGTACAAATTTTGCTTTGCTAGAATAAAAGGTTTCTCAGTTCGCGATGCAGTTAAAAAGCTGAACAACTCGAAGTCCATCGGTCAGCGATCCAAATGAAGATTGGATCGAAGACGTACAAGAGACAGAAGCAGCCAGACAGAGAGAAGGCCTGCACAGGCAGCCAGCGTGAAACCACGGGCGCGAAAGCTGTACGACACAATTTTCGCCGAGAACAAATACTGGATTACGATGGACGACGCAACGTATTCAAAGTTGGACTACAAAGCATTTCCGGGAACGCGATACTACACAATTCGTGAAAATGGATGGTGGATAGCTCAGTTTTCACTAGAAAAATTTAGAAAAAAAAGTGATGGTGTGGCAGGCAATTTGTTCTTGCGGTAAATTTACAAAGCACAATTTTTGAGGATTCAATAAACAGTCAACTGAATTGATCGCACGCATTTCCTTTGGTGTATTATCTTGTATCACTACAACTGTGCTAACTGTTATATCGACTACTGTCACATGGTTTGCTATCCAATCTTTCTCTTTTTTTCGCAACCTTCAACCGCAGCAGGCGCATAGCAGAAATAGTAGTACACATTTTGTGGCCCTTCGAACCGGATTGTTTATCGAAGAGGTAAATTTATTGTAACGAGAACCAAATTTACACCAAGGTTGATTGAGAGAGCAGAACGACACGTGGGTCGTATTGAAGTCCCGTTCTGGATCTTGCAGACATTTGTCTCCAACGCACGGGTTGGATCCATCAAAAATGACGGGTTGGTTTTCTCTGCTGTAATTATCGATTTTCATTTTATACTTCCTCAGCACCTGAGCTGAAAAACAATGCTTGGGTCGTATTTAGATCAACGAATTCTGCATGTGTAGATAACAAACACATACATTAAGAACAACTGAAACGACACATAGTCATGAAAATTGAGCTTAAGGCGGTGACCATTGAAGCAGCAGTGTTATTACGCGCACTATTTCACTCAGCACGGAAACATTTGAGAAGCTTGAAGATTTTGGAGCAACCTGTGGATGCCAGAAAGGAATGCTTGAAAAAATATTTGTTGCCACTGATTCGTCAACATAACACTGCTGTAATATGCTGGCCCGACCTTGCTTCGTGTCATTACGCTTAACTGGCCATGGACTAGTACAAATCGGAAAACGTAGTAATTGTTCTCAAGAACATCCCAACAACAATCCTCTAAATTAGCCTGAAATAACGTTTGCGCTAAAAATATGGACAAAAATTGCCGATTTTTCATGGGTTTACCTCTACACGCACAGCATCAATCATTATCACCAGTGAGCCAGCAGAAAAAAATTGATAGCTCCATCAGTCAAACTCTAGCCGTGATGTCGAAAATAGTGAAGCTACTCCGTTCAGAAGTGTGCACGTTGAAAGAACGGTACCCTGTTGCGTCGAAAAAGGACAGCGTGCGGCAGTTCATGGATACCGGATACGCCCGTTCCGGCATCTGAACATTTAGCACTATTGGACAACAATCAGAGCATTGAAAGAAAGCCCGGTTCCGGACTGCTGACGACCCTCTGCGACAAGAAGCTCCAAAGGATGCTGAAGAGGAACACCGAGGGAAAAGTTCTTAAAAGTAGGGGTCTTATGCTCTGGCAACATTGCTCAGCAGAAAAGAAGAGGGAACGAGACAAAGAGAGAGATTGGAAAGTTAGCGTTGATATCGGTCGGGCGATGAAAATAACGGTCTGTAAGGAATATTAATAAACGTACATTTAAAACAGTAATTTAAAGCTAGTTTCATGTTCACTACAACTTGGCGACGACGGTGAATCAGTGTGAGCTATTAGAATTAGAATACATTAGGGAAATGTTGTTAAATTGTTAATTTTAAAATCCGCTCTAAAAAAATTAAGATGGAGGTTTCGGTCAGTACATTTGCGTGGCTGAGTGAGAGCTCTGGCGTTTTTTTTCTCTACTTGATCATGGCGAGAAAAAAGAACTCAAAAAATGAGAGTGAGCACACATAGCGACGGCCGACTTGGAACATTTGTATTGGTGTTAAAAGATGGGTTGAGTTGCTTTTGAAAATTACACTTCGTTGTTCATGACCTTGGCGTTGAAAATTGGTTTCAGTTGCATTTGAAGATGACACTCTGTTGTTTTTGTAAGGAGAGAAAGGGGTTGTTGTTTGCAGAAGTTGCATGATGAGTTTAGGAAGGTAGTTGAATGTTTCTTTTTAGAGTTAGTGATTATGCATGGGGCAAATTGTGATAATGCATGGGGCAAATGATTATGCAAGGGGCAACATGAAGATACATGGGGCAAACGTTTCGAATTTGGTGAAAATTCAATTGATTATGTTTTATTTCAGATGGACAATTCAAGACGAGTACAACAATTCCGTTGCGAGGACATTGCGAAGTCTCGACTCCACCATGAGTGGCGAGATTGGAAAAGTTCACTCGAACGATATTTCGAAGCGAATGTCATCGATGACCAGTTCAAGAAGCGCGCTAAGCTATTGTACTTGGGAGGTCCACAGTTGGACAAGGTTTTTCGCAACCTTCCGGAGGCAAGCAATTTTCCGGTGATTGCAACCAAGAAGCAGTACTACGATGTGGCTATTTCGGCATTGGATAACTACTTTCAGCCAACAAGACCAGATATTTTGGAACGTCATCGTCTTCGGCAAATAAGACAGTTGCCAGAGGAAAGTTTTGCTCATTACATGGTTCGTCTACGGCAACAAGCGGCATATTGCGGGTTTGAGAAGTACTCTGAGTCGACAAGGCGTGTACTAATGGATCTTATGATTACGGATGTTATACAGGAGGGGTGTCAATCGAATGAACTTCGCCGAAGGTTGTTGCAGAAAGATCGTACGTTAGATGAAATCGTGGAAATTGCTAATAGTCTGGAAGGAGTCGATTCTCAGTTGAATGATTTGAAAACTGAGTCCAAAACTGTTGGTGAGAAGACATTGTATCCGGTGAAGGAAAAGTTTACGCAGAGATTCGGTAGAAGCAGGGGTATCTCGGAAGCCTTTGGCCCCAAACGTCCTCCGGCTAGAGATTTTTCAAATGTTGTCTGCTTCAACTGCGGCAAGACCGGTCACTACTAATCTTCGGAAGATTATCCTGCAAGAGGAAAGCGGTGCAGATTTTGTAAGCGTATTGGGCACTTTGAATTCAAATGCAAATTTTCGCGTAGAGATAGAGGCATTCACGAGGATCCTCACACTCGTCCTTCCCCCAGTAAGAAAATTCGCGCAGTCGAAGAAGTCAGCGCTGTAGCCTCCGATAAATCAGAAGACAACAAAGTATACTACGCGTTCTTCTCTGGGAATCAGTCCAACGTTCTTGAGTTCGATGTAGGAGGAGTTAAGTTAGAAATGCTTGTCGACTCAGGGGCAGATGCCAATATGCTGACCGTGGATGCTTGGGAGCGTCTGAAAAGGGCAGAAGTTCGAGTTTTATCATCTTCCAGAAAGACAGATAGCACATTCCTTGCATATAGTAACGATGCACCTTTAAATATCCGTGGTAAATTCACAGCAGAGATCCGGATAAATGATAAATCGGCAATCGCTGAATTTTATGTTGTGGAAAAAGGACAAAAATGTTTACTCGGCGACAAAACTGCGAAACAGCTTGCGGTATTGAAGGTAGGAGTATATGTGAACCAAGTGATCACAGTGCATCCTTTTGCCTGCATTAAAGATGTAGAAGTCCATGTTCACATGCAACCAAACGTTAAACCCGTGGTGCAACCTGTCCGTCGACTCCCGATACCGCTTGAAGCAGAGGTAAACCGTAAACTTGACGAGATGCTTAACCGAGACATTATTGAACCTAAAAATGGTCCAACAACGTGGGTGTCTCCATTGGTGGTGGTCGCTAAAGCCGCAGGAGGGCTCCGCCTATGTGTAGATTTCCGAAGAGTGAACCAAGCGGTACTACGTGAGCATCATCCAATGCAAGTCATCGAACAGATACTTGCTAGGCTGGGAGGTGGCAACATTTGGAGTAAGTTAGACATTAAAGACTCCTTCCTTCAGGTGCTAGTTGATGAGGAGTCTCGGGATATACTTACATTCATAACTACGAAAGGCCTGTTCAGATTTAAACGCCTTCCTTTTGGCCTTGTCACCGCACCAGAAATATTTCAAAAAGTGGTTGATGAAATCTTATGTGGTTGTAATGGGACACATTGGTATTTAGACGATATTTTCGTAGTAGGAAAAAACCTGGAGGAGCATAATGCTAGACTCAAACAAGCTATGGATAGGCTAGAGAATAGGGGAGTCCAGCTCAACTGGGACAAATGTTTGTTCAGGTCTGAAGAGGTTGAATTTGTGGGTCATAAAATCAGCCAAACTGGCATAGCTCCATCGGACACAAAAGTAACTGCAATCTTATCTTTTCGTCGGCCATCTAACGATGCCGTAGTCCGTAGCTTTTTTAGGGCTGGCAAACTATCTTAATAAGTACATTCCGGATCTTGCATCAAAAGATGAACCGTTACGAGAACTAACCAGGAAGGGTGCAAGATTTTCTTGGGAAGAGCGCGAAGAGGCATTTCAAACGATTAAGCGTACCATGGCGGATGTGCGAAAGCTAGGATTCTATGATGCAAGATCACAAACAGCAGTGATTGCGGATGCCAGTCCTACGGGGCTCGGAGCCATGCTGGTACAAACGGATAAGTTCGGAGTCCAGAGGGTCAACAGTTTTGCCTCCAAGTCTTTAACGGAGACCGAAAAACGCTACTGTCAGACCGAAAAGGAGGCACTAGCATTGGTCTGGGCAGTTGAGAAGTTTCAATTTTACTTACTCGGAAAAAAGATTGATCTAGTAACAGATTGTAAGGCTCTTTCATATTTGTTTACTCCTAGGTCGCGCCCGAATACAGCTGCAGAGCCTTTCGATTCTGCAGAAGAAATCATTGTCAAACATATCGCTACTGTGAGTGCCTCAACTGTCGCAGTTTCGTGGTCCGTATTAGTGGAAGCTTCACGAGATGATGAAGAAATTTCAAATGTTCTCAATTGCTTGGAAAATGATTGCTTAGATTTACTACCTATTAAATATCGTATCGTTTCTGTAGAGCTCTGCAACGTTGGAGGAGTACTGCTGCGAGGAGATCGCATAGTAGTGCCAACTACTTTACGCCAACGCGTTCTTGACACAGCCCATGATGGTCATCCTGGCGTGAATATGATGAAGTCGCATCTACGTACGTCGGTATGGTGGCCGAAGCTAGACGCGAATGTGGAATCGTTCGTGGCAGGTTGCAGAGGATGTACTTTAGTGTCAGCTACCAATGTTCCCGAGCCACTCGTTCGTAAGGAACTTCCTACCGGACCATGGGAAGACATAGTCATTGATTACCTAGGACCGCTTCTGGAGGGACTATATCTACTCGTTGTAGTCGATTGTTATAGTCGATTTTTAGAAGTATGCGAGATGACGTGTATTGATACGCAGAACACGATTGACAGTCTACGAATGATATTTAGCCGCTTCGGGATTCCGACTCTGGTCAAGGCGGATAATGGTCCTCAATTCTCCAGTCAAGAGTTCAGGGATTATTGCACGACACGCGACATACATCTGGTTAACACCATTCCATATTGGCCGCAGATGAACGGACAGGTAGAGCGACAGAATCGTTCTATTCTTAAACGATTGCGAATCGCCCAGGAGCTTGGCAAAAATTGGAGGGAAGAACTTTACAACTACTTGCTGCTCTATCACGCGACAAATCATTCGGTCACCGGACAAGCGCCATCTATGTTGATGTTTTTTTTTTTTTTTTTTTTTTTTTTTTAAAGGTGGCGGGGAAATCTGCAAACAGACACCTGAGAAGAGAACTCAGGGTGTGGGGATGAGACTAGGGGAGAGATGCTGGGGTAGTTACACTCGCCCAGACACCTACTGATCCCTGTCCCGACCCACTAAAACCCCTCCAGTCTCCAGCCCTGGTCTTCCCGGAACGACGGTTAAGTATTACGTCGGGGAGTGGCTTTTGTGCGTGATGCACCCTCTTTACTCTTATAACCTCCTAGCTAACTACCTGGAGACTGGTAATTAGCTACCACTGGCGTGTTGGTGGTTGACCCGCCACACACGTTGCAGCTCCAGAACAATCTGAGAGGCGGCCGCACAGACCGCGTTCCAGATGTCCGGGTCGTCGCACATCCTCCGGACTAGATTGTTCGGAGTAGTGCCAGGCCCGCTCACAGCCATCATGTTGTTCCTCGCTCTTGCGAAACGGGGGCATACGAAGAAGACATGCTCAGCAGTCTCCTCCTCCTCCACGCACTCGGGACACATGGGGGACACCGCGTGTCCGAACCTGTGCAGATATTGCCTGAAACAACCATGGCCTGACAGGATTTGTGTCAGGTGGAAGTTCACTTCACCATGTCGTCTCCCGACCCAGCCGGATATCTCCGGTATGAGTCGGTGCGTCCATCTGCCCTTTGTGGAGTTGGACCATTCCCGCTGCCAGCGGAGCATCGAGAATGACCTTCTGGTACCTCGTATGCCCCTTGTGTCACGTTGGTCGAAACACTCTCTGTCCTCCTTGATGGCGATGCTGATAGGCATCATGCCGGACAATACACAGATTGCATCGTATGACACCGTACGATACGCACTCGCAACTCTCAGGCACATGAGCCTGTAGGTACTTTCCAGTTTACCACGGTAACTGTTAGTACCTAGCGCTCTGGACCACACTGGCCCACCATACCTAAGTATGGACGAAACCACGCTGGCAAGAAGTCTTCGCTTGCTGCCATAAACCGCTGAGCTATTGGACATCATACGAGATAGTGCTGCAATAGCCGATGAGGCCCTCTTACAGGCATAGTCGACGTGACTCCCGAACGTGAGCTTGTCGTCCACCATAACCCCCAAGAGCTTCAGAAATCGCTTCGAGGTGATGGTGCAGTCTCCGACTCTGACCACCGCCTGTTGCTCCGATTTACGGCTGTTCACAACCGTGACCTCCGCCTTATGATGCGCGAGCTCCAGTTTCCTGGAGCGCATCCAGTCCTCGACCTTGCGTATACAGAGTCGATAGACTCGCCGTAAACCTCCAGCGTTATGTCGTCTGCAAAGCCGACGATCACAACCCCTACAGGGAACTTGAGTTTCAACACTCCGTCATACATGACATTCCACAACACCGGGCCCAGGATAGAACCTTGCGGAACTCCTGCGGTAATTGGGACGCACTTCTGACCCTTCTCCGTGTCGTAAACAAGTACTCGATTCTGGAAATAATTTTCCAGAATCTTGTACAGCGACACCGGTACATGGATGCTCCTGAGCGCGAGCGCTATGGAGTCCCAACTGGCACTATTGAACGCATTCTTCACGTCGAGCGTGACGATTGCGCAGTAGCGTATTCCCCTTCTCTTGCGCTGGATTGCTACCTCCGTCGTCTTGATGACGGAAGAGATTGCGTCCAGCGTGGACCTGCCCTTCCGGAAGCCGAACTGGTTACTTGCCAGACCGTGTACACCCTCCGTGTACCTCACCAGTCTGTTGAGGATGATCCTCTCAAGCACCTTGCCCGCGGTGTCCAGCAGGCAGATAGGCCTATATGCCGATGGGTCCCCTGGCGGTTTCCCAGCCTTCGGCAATAAGACCAGTCTCTGCCGCTTCCACCTGTCCGGAAAGAGACAGTCATCCAGGCCTATGTTGATGTTTGGCAGACGCGTTAAGACCAAACTACCCCGTGTTCCCGTTCATACCGATGATGAAGCGGTGAGGGATTTCGACAAACTTCGCAACAAAAGGGGAAGGAGTACACAGACATGAAACGCCGGGCAGAATACAGTGAAATTCGTGAAGGTGATCGGGTCTTCGTAAAAAGGATGAGGAGAGATCATAAGCTGCAAGCCGACTATTCGCCCAAAGAATTCCAGGTAGTAAAGAAAACAGGATCGGATGTAATCATTCGCTCGACATTATCAGGTACGGAACTCCGACGCAACGTCACACACTTGAAAAGGGTTCCTGGACACACTATTGAACCAGTATCACATCAGCACGAACCGTCGGAGGATTTGGACGATGTTCAATCTTCATCTACAGCCTATGGCGCTGATATCGCACCACAGAACACCAAAATATCAATTCGTTCGGAAGGTGGTCAACCCGCATCCACCAACCCAGACATCACACCAGAAAGCAATAAAACGCCAATTCGTTCGAAGCGTCAACGATTTGAGCCATCCAAGTTCAAGGATTATGTAGCTCATTAGTTCTATGAAGTTAAGGGGGGGATTGTAGGGGTCTTATGCTCTGGAAACATTGCTCAGCAGAAAAGAAGAGGGAACGAGACAAAGAGAGATTGGAAAGTTAGCGTTGATATCGGTCGGGCCATGAAAATAACGGTCTGTAAGGAATATTAATAAACGTACATTTAAAACAGTAATTTAAAGCTAGTTTCATGTTCACTAAAGTCCGTGCAACCTGCCAAACAGTGAAATAATGCCTGGCGAACATGGACAAACACGTCAGGAAGCAGCAGTCCCGTTGACTAGTCTCGGAGCTGCAGGCAATGACGCAGCGGCAATGCCTGAATTAGATGGTCAAATCGATATTCCCGGCAAATCACGACGTGGCGGTGGTGATGGACGACGAGACCTGTCTCACCCTGGATGGCAACGACTGGCAGGGCACTTACTTATTTTACTTACCCCACGAAGGAAGTAAGCACCAAGGTGAAGTTTCTTTCATACACCAAGTACTCCAAGAAGGTGCTGATGTGGCTGACAATCAGCGAGAAGTGGATGTAAAACCTGCTCTTCTTTAGCTCCGGACTGGCCGTGATTCAGATACAGATTCAGACTCAGGTTCAGGTTTAGAATCAAATTTAGTTTCAGGTTATGGCTCAAGTTCAGGTTCAGTTTTTAGGTTAAAACTCTAAATCAATTCAGAAATAAAAATTCGGATTCAAATTCAGATTTATGTTCAAATTCATGTTTCCATTCATGTTCAGGTTTAGGTTCAGTTCATGTTTCAGGTTTATATTCATTTTCAGTTGCAGGCTATGATTCAGGTTCAGATTTAGGGTCAAGTTCTAGTTCAGATTTAAATTCAAATCCTATGGATTGAGATTCAGATTCAGGTTCATGTTTTGGTTCAAGTTCATGCTTAAATTTAGTCCCGCTGTTAAGGTCTACGCTCAGGTTAAGGCTCAGATTCAGTTTCAGGTTCAAATTCAGTTTTAGGTTAAGGCACCAGATCAGAATTAGGTTCAGATCAGAATGCAGGTTTATTTCTTTTTCATGTTCATTCAGATTAAAATTCGGATACAAATTTAGTTTAAAATTCCGATTCGAGTTCAGATTCAGCTTATGATTTAGGTTTAGTTACTAATTAAAATTCAGTTTCAGATTAAGGTTCCGGTTCCATTTTATATTCACGTTCATGTTTTTGTTCAGGTACAAGTTCAAATTTTAGTTTAGATTCAGATCAAAGTTCAAATGTTCATGTTTATGTTCAGGTTCAGAATTAAGTTTAGGTTCAGACTTTATATAAAATTTTCATATTCATATAAAATTTCAGATTCAGATTCGGGTACCGATAAAAGTTAAGTTGATCAAGACAGACAGTGTATGCAGTAGGCTGGGACAAAAAATAAATTCTAGCACCCATGCACTTTTCTAGTTCCTAATGGGTCCTATAACAACTGTGTAACTTTTCAGATCGATCGATGTAATTATATTTTTGCGCCCGATTTATGAAGTTTCCATATGGTTTTATATGGGAAAATCAACTTATTCTCTAGAGATGTCCGGTTGGCTCTTAAAAATCTATCGTTACATGATATTTGTAGGAAATTTTGAGGCGCTACGATGCTTGTAGAGAAAGATATTCACCTAAACCTGCTCACCATTGAATTTTACTAGCAATACTGCTACAGCATATGTCTACCAGATGGTCTCGAGGTACGATGCTGGCCCAACAAGCCAGTCGTCGTGGGTTCGAGTCTCGGCTCGGGAGAAACTGTTAGTGTCAGTAGGAGCGCTAGCCCCGCAATTGTCCTGTACACTAAACGTCGGCTGCGAAGTCTGTGTATAACAAACAGAGAAGTTCCGAATTGGAATGTAGCACCAAGGCTTTGCTTTTTTTTTACTGCTACAGCATGCTGCTGTTGCAAATTCAATCATGTGATAAGCAATGATATCGTGTAAAATTTATCTTGGAGGCTTCTCCAGAGATAATATGAGCAAAAATTATACCTTCAAGCTTACTTCCACGCGATATTATTTCTCATCCTTAAGCAAGTTTGCAATAGCAGCAGTGTTGCTGGAAAAATTCCAATGGTGAGCCGTTTGTCAGACATTCAATCAGTTCGAGGTGAATAATTTTTCCTACAAGCATCGTAGCATCAGAAGAGTTTTTTCCGAGGAATTTCCTACAAATGAGCCGTTGCGAACCAGAGTGTTCTATGTGCCATCGAGCAAATTGTTCAGGAGAAGCAATTTTTGAAAAATCTCTGAATAAAATTCTGTTCAACCGATTCTTTCAAACAAAATGTTCTAACATAAAAGTTATGAAGTGGTTTAACATTGGGATACATAAAATTAACAGTTTCTTTGCGAAATCGTGATTTTAGCTCACCAATGTACATAGACCACTCTGACTTCATATATATATATATATATATATATATATATATATATATATATATATATATATATATATATATATATATATATATATATATATATATATATATATATATATATATATATATATATATATATGTATATATATATATATATATATATATGTATTTTTTTTTTGTTTCAGGTGGAGGGGAAATTTGCATCCAAACCCCTGAGGTGACCAACCTCAGGGAGTGTGGGGTTGGTTTGAATCAGTGACCGGACCCACTAAAACCCCTCCAGTCTCCAGCCCATAACACTCCCCGGGACCACCGCTAGGTATTGCTTCGGGGAGCGGCTTTTGTGCTCTGTGCACCCGCTTGGTTCTTTAGGTATCTTTGCTAACTTAGCTAACTAACCTGCAGACTGGCCGTTAGCTAACACTGGCGTGTCGGTGGTCAACCTGTCGCCTGTTTTGCAATTCTAAAACTATTTGAGAGGCGGCTGTACAAACTGCCCTCCAAATGTTTGGGCCTTTACACATCCTCCGAACTAGGTTGTCCGGAGTGGTGTCTGGCCCGCTCACTACCATCATGTCGCTCCGCGCATGCACAAAACGAGGGCACACGAAGAAGACATGCTCAGCAGTTTCTTCCGCATCCGCGCACTCGGGACACATCTGTGTCAAGTGGAAGTTAACTTCTCCATGGCGCCTCCCGACCCATCCGGATACGTCCGGAATAAGTCGATGCGTCCATCTACCCTTTACGGAATTGGACCATTCCTGCTGCCATCTGATCATCGAGAATGACCTTCTGGTGCCTCGTATACCCCTTGTGTCACGTTGATCGAAGCATTCTACGTCCTCCTTAATGGCTATGCTGATAGGCATCATGCCGGACAGGACGCAGATTGCGTCGTATGACACTGTACGGTACGCGCTCACAACCCTCAGGCACATGAGCCTGTAGGTACTTTCCAGTTTACGACGATGACTGTTGGTAGCTAACGCTTTGGACCACGCTGGCCCACCATACCTAAGTATGGACGAAACCACGCTGGCAAGAAGTTTACGCTTGCTGCCATATACCGCTGAGCTATTCGACATCATTCGAGATAGTCCTGCAGCGGCCGTTGAAGCCCTTTTACAGGCATAGTCGACGTGACTCTTAAATGTGAGCTTATTGTCAACCATAACCCCTAAGAGCTTCAAGGAACGCCTTGAGGTAATGGTGCAGTCACCGACTCTGACCACCGCCTGTTGCTCTAATTTGCGGTTGTTCACAACCGTAACCTCCGTTTTATGGTGCGCTAACTCCAGTTTCCTAGAGTGCATCCAGTCTTCGACCTTGCGTATGCAGTGCGCAGCCGTCAACTCGACCTCTTCGATCGACTCGCCGTAGACCTCTAGCGTGATGTCGTCTGCGAAACCGACGATCACAACCCCTACAGGGAACTTTAGTTTCAACACCCCGTCATACATGACATTCCACAACACCGGGCCCAGGATGGAACCTTGCGGTACCCCTGCGGTGATTGGGACGCACTTCTGACCCTCCTCCGTGTTGTAACTAGTACCCGATTCTGGAAATAATTTTCCAAAATCTTGTACAACGACACCGGTACGTGGATGCTCCTGGGCGCGAGCGCTATGGAGTCCCAACTGGCGCTATTGAATGCATTCTTCACGTTAAGCGTGACGATTGCGCAATAGCGAATGCCCCAACTCTTACGCTGGAGTGCTACCTCTGCCGTCTTGGTGACAAAGAGAATAGCATCCAGCGTGGATCTACCTTTCCGGAAGCCGAACTGGTTACTTGCCAGACCGTTTACACCCTCTGTGTACTTCACCAGTCTGTTGAGGATAATCCTCTCAAGCACCTTGCCCGTAGTGTCCAGCAGACAGATAGGTCTGTATGCCGATGGGTCCCCTGGCGGTTTCCCAGCCTTCGGCAACAGCACCAATCTCTGTCGCTTCCACCTGTCCGGAAAGAGGCAGTCATCCAGGCACTTCTGCATGACTGCTCGAAGTAGATCGGGGGCCATCCTGATGGCCAAGTTCGGGATTCCATCCGGTCCCGGTGCCTTGCTCGCCTTTAGGGAGTTGGCGATCACGATGAGTTCCTCATTCGTAACCCTTACCTCCTCCACAACCTCTGCACGGCTGCCGTCTCTTACGGATTGGATGCCCGGCAGGTTGGCCGACCATCCCTGGTCTGTGTCTGAGATACTGGAACGTCGGACGTGAGACTCAGCAACCGGAGGCAAAGGATTTGGCTCGTGTCGTGGAAAGAGTCCCTCGATGATACGCTCCAGCATCGCTGGTGATCGCTCTGCAGGCGCCAACACGCCTTTGGTCTTCGCCATTACGACTCTGTAGGCGTTGCCCCACGGATTCGTATTGGCACTCGCGCATAGCCTATCGAAGCAGGCCCTTTTGCTCGCCTTTATCGCACTTTGAAGCGCCGATCTTGCCGATCCGAATACTACACGGCGCTCTACCCTCTGTGCATCGGTACGTGCACGTTGCAACATCCGTCTTGCACGGAGGCACGCGCTACGGAGGTCCGCTATCGCGTCGGTCCACCAGTATACAGGTGACTTACCATTCCTAGGTTGGCGGGTCCTAGGCATGGTGGCGTCGCACGCCCGCGATAATGTGGCAACTAATTGGTCAGCACTCGGGCGGAGCCAACTGCCCCCCTCACGCTCTCTTCTCATTGCTTCTGCAAATACCTCGGCATCGAAATGCGACGTCTTCCACCCGCGGACGGTCGGAGTGTTGGCTCTACCCGTCGCCTGCCGCCTCACGTTCTGGACTACGCTATAGCAGACCGTCTGGTGGTCACTATAGGTGTAGCCATCGTCTACCCTCCAGTTCACGATCAGTCCTGGGCTGGAGAACGCCACGTCGATGATCGACTTCGCACCATTTCTGCTGAATGTACACTTGGTTCCAACGTTGGCCAGATCTAGGTTGAGCTTTGCCAAAGCTTCCAACAAGATCTGACCCCTCCGGTTCGTGCGGCGGCTTCCCCACTCAACGGCCCAAGCGTTGAAGTCGCCCGCCACTACTAAGGGTGTTAGTCCCGTCAGCTCCATAGATAACAAATCGACCATCTGGGTGAACCTTTCGATAGACCAACGCGGCGGAGCATAACAACTGCAGTAGAACACTCCGTCCACCTTGGCAACCGCGTATCCTTCATTTGAGGTTGACACAACCTCCTGAACCGGGAACTTGCTGGTCGTGCATATGGCCGCCGTACTGGACTTATCTGCAACCCAATTACCGTTTCCGGGAGGAATGCAGTAGGGGTCCGATACGATTGCGATGTCCGACCGCGACTCAGACGCTGCTTGGTATAGCAGCTGCTGTGCCGCATAGCAATGGTTCAGGTTCAATTGTGTCACCCTCACGCCCGTGGTTTCGTGGCCGCCTTGCCAGCTGGGCACCGTGGGCCTCCCATAAAGTGCTTGGCGTCCCGTTTTCCAGTACATACCAAGCACTTGGGAGGCTCCCCGCAGTCTTTAGCTTTATGGCCAGCACCACCACAACGTCTACATAACTGGCTCCTATCGGGCCCCTTGCAGGCCCAGGACTTGTGTCCTCCCTCGAAACACCTGAAGCAAACGTCCGGCTGCTGGAGTATGCTCAGGGGACATACTGACCAGCCAACCTTAAGTTTGGCTGTCTTCAGGGCCAGAGTTGCATCGGCCGATGCAAGCCGGAAAGTGGCCACCTGGGTCCCCGCTGGACCCTTTCGGAGGAGAATTACCTCAGTGGCTACTTCCACTCCGCACTTCTCCTTGAGGGCCTGTGCAATATCGCACCTCTCGGCGATTTCATCCAGGTTTTTGAGCTGGAGAGTCACCTCTGAGGTGAGTGCCCGAATTTGCACATCTTTCCCGAGGACCTGCTCGGCTACCGTCTTGTAGGCAGCGCCCTTGTTTTTAGCATCCTTACGGAGCTCAAGGATCATCTCGCCGGTGCGAGAACGACGGATGGTCCGCACATCCGCTCCCAGATCCTTGAGCTGGGTTTCGCCTCTCATTTTCTTCAAGACTTCGGAGTACTTGGACCCATCCGTCTTGAGTATGAGGGCGTTGCCCCTGCTTCGTGCCTTATTTCCCATTTTTGGACGATTTGTCGCCTTCTCGTCGTTGCGCTTGCTGTCTTTTTGGCGCTTCCTTCCTCCCACGGTAACCCAAGGGTTTCCCGTAGCTGCCACTTCGGCAGACTTTTCGGCGGACTTGGTGTGATGTCTCGCGGGCTTAGCACAACCAACCGTTTCTTGCTGTTCTCGGGGGCTTCCCCCGGAGACTGCCTTGCTCTTTTTGCGGCTGACCCGGAGGCGTAAACCGCTGCAAACGTGCAGGTGTCCGTTTGGACCGACTTCGTCGCCCTTCCGGTCACCTCCGTTGCATTCTTCTCTGCAGCCACCGCTCTTGCCTTGAGCTCGGCGTGCTCCTTCTTCGCAGCATCGACGGAGGACCGAAGCATGTAGAGAGCCTGCTTCAGCTACTTCGTCGTGTTGGTGCGACTTTTCACAAACTCGATTATGGCATCGAGCTGCTCCGACAGCGCTACTACCTTCGATAGCGTGTCTCGCTGTCTTCCGACCGCCTTTATCAACAGTGGACCAGCCACTGCGATGTCTTGCGTCGATCCGGTAGGCGTACTGCCTTTGCCGTCTTCGCAGGCGTCCTTTACTGCATCCATCTCCGCCTTTCTCGGCGGAGACCTCTGGATGCCTCCTCGTGCAAACGGGTTTTTCAACCCATCTGCGCCCATTTCTTGATTATTTTGAGTTGAATCCATTTTTGTTTAGTGGGTCCCCCTTCCAGCCGCTATCCTTATCCATACTGGAGTGGTCGCCTATCTGGTCCCATGGTAGTCTATGCCGAAGCAGTGAGGCCATGGCTAGGGGCGGCTGCCATAGCACCTTATGGGCAACTATGACACCCCCGACCGGCGCAAGTCAGGAAAGGACATCTGATCCCACTCCTGCCCGGTTCCCACCGGGCAATGAATTTGGAACGTACTGGAAGGCCTGCCAGGTTTTACGGGACGGAGACCCCTGCGCCGGTTGTTGTCTCGCCGTTTCAAGCCGTTGTCACACGACCTTACTAAGGGAGCTCGGCGCAGGTGCCAGCCCAGAATCGTAGTACGAAAACAAAATCCGACTCTTATCATATGACGTTGCGACCAGTTGCCGTAATTGGGAACTTACTGGCATCAATCCCAATCGGTGAATTAGTGCATTTGGGTGGTGGGAGCGGCACTATTCGCTCCGTCAGAGCTGCTTCCGGATTATGTGGCTTTTGCGAGAATTCGGCGGCCAATGCCTGAGTCTCACCACAACCTAGGCTAGCTCTCGCTGATGGTCCGGGACTTGCAGTTGCTTGCAGTGAGCACTTCTGTGGCCTACGGTAATCGCCAAATACCGACCCGTGGTGGCATACAGCTCTGCCAATATATATATATATATATATATATATATATATATATATATATATATATATATATATATATATATATATATATATATATATATATATATATATATATATATATATATATATATATACATATATATATATATATATATATATATATATATATATATATATATATATATATATATATATATATATATATATATATATATATATATATATATATATATATATATATATATATATATATATATATATATATGTATACTGGAATCGTTCGGAAAACAGAGTAGTCTATGTACACAAACCCAGTAAATGACAAAGAAAATGACGATTAATCGTATAAAATGGCTAGTGTCACATGTTATATGAGATACATATACCATGTAAGACGTCACGTGTTACATTACATGTAACACAAGATATTACATATTACATCATTTTTTTACATGTTACATTTTTCGTGTTACATGACGTGTAACATGTTACATATTAGGTGTGACATGTACAAAACAAGTGGCATGTTCCTTATCACATGTAATATGCTACATGTTACGTGTTACATGAAAGTATTACATCGATTAATGTTTATAGACCACTCTGTTCCAAAACAAAACGGCCATTCTGTTTCGGACGAATTTTCAACACGGAATAAATCAGCTTTAAAATTCGATTTTCCGAAATTTTCTTAATCTCCCAACTTCAGCTTCTTGAGTAGATGCGGTTTATGCAAAAAACTCATTTTCGAAAAAAAAAGGTCTTTAGACCACTCTGTTCCGCAACGGCTCAAATATCATGTATCGATATATTTTTAGAAGCCAACTGGACATGTCTAGAGAATAAGTTTTGAAAATGTGATTTTCCCATATAACATCGTATGGAAACTTTAAAAATCGGTCACAAAAATATAGTTACACTGATCGATATGAAAAGTTACACGGTTGTTATAGGACCCATAAGGATCAACATTATATCAGCATCCGTGTGCTACCCCGACAGAGAAGATAAAGGTGTTTTTTCGATAACACAGTTGAAAGCTGTTTTCTCACTGAAAATTTGACAGCCTATATACCTACTTTGAAAGCCAGCATTCCAGCGTCGTACACAAATTACGTAGCGCTAAGAATCTAGATTTCACTTTCAGACCCACTCCCCCCTATGTAACGATAGGTAACGTTCGATATGACTCCCCCCATAAAATTACGTAACGCTGAACATCCTGACCCCCCTCCGAAATCTTCAATTCGCCCAATGCAACCAGGGAAAACCAAAGAAAAGTGGTCAGGTTTTGAGCGCTTATATTTCAGACATTTATAATCAGGTTATAGAGGTTCTTGCATCAATCGATCAGAAATTCTTTTACGGTTAAATTTATGTAACAAAACCAACCTATTGTTTGAGATCCACTATTGAAAATTGGTGAAAAACATCGATTGTCTAAATCATGCCGCGCAGCCAATCACTACCTCTCTTCCCAAGCACAGTCGACACTAACGGATACCAGAGTCTTTGTGTATATAGAGTCCCGCAAAGAGAAAATCTATGGTTTCGGCAACACAGTTTTTGTGCCGTTGGTTGCCAAGAACTATACAGTTCTGTTTTCCACCATGCTTAAGCGAATATAATATAAGAACTAGGGTAAATGACCCAATTGTGGAGGAGCTAAGCACGAGTTATGCATGTTTAGCCATGTTTTGGCTAAAAAACAACGAATCTAGCTGGTCCGTTTCACTATTTTCTGTTGAAATGGGTTCTATTTGATAATTTTGCACCTTAAAATTGACTTTGAACCCGCTTTGAGGGTTCAAATTAACTAAAATAAGTTGCACGCTTTTGTTCCAATAGTTGCGGTAGAGTTCCTATAGTTGTGAATGGGTGTTCCTGTAGTTGCGGTATATAAAACATTCGTGTTTGCTTGGTTAAATGAAGGTATTTGCCTCGCTTGAAGTGGTTTTTGATTGTTTTACTATTTATCATATTGTTTTTAATAGGTTGACAAGTCGGTTTGCAAGTAAATACAAAAATCCACGAAGTTAACTAAGAGACGGATTTTGCGCCAATTTGGTCAGATGTTGGCAAAATTCAGTGAGGCTATGTAGGTTTTGTTAAAATAAAACAAATTTTGCATACTTTTTATAAAATGTCTTTAGACTAACATTTGAAAAGGGCTGAAATTGGCTGAAGAGAAAGACCAATGGCGCTCAGCGCAAGTTAGAGTCTATTACCTCTGCTTCGTACCATGTTTGCGCCTACATTTTTGACGTTAGTGTTAACTAAAAGAGCGACTGAAGCTGTGAAAGGCTCTTTAAAAGAATTACAAGACCAAAAGCAGTGGGTAAGCATCGATTAAGAGGTCATAAATGCATAATTTTAGGGGTGAGAGCGATAGCTTTTGTGGCCGATCATGTATGAAGTATCGGTAAATACACGGTGGCAGGGGAAGGTGGGGTTCAAAAATTGAATAGTAATAATTTACATCATTTAGGTATGTCCCCTAGTACCTTTTTGTCCCTAATGTACACAAGTAGTCCCACATACATATGTTCTGATAAACGTAAATCAGAATTGCGAAACATACCGCAACTATAAGAGCATAGTGTATCCTGTGATCCAATAGTGGAGGAAGTAATTTATAAATTATATGGTCATCTATTAATGAACTTCACCTGTGCAACAGTTTTCATAATAAACTGTTATCTGGGAAAATAATTATATGAGTAATAATCGTACTAAAACCACACACATATCTTAAAACAATCGTGGACAAAATAAGAAAATGGGTAGTGAGTGGTGCCTTCCGGGTAAGTTTCTGAAAAATACAGTATTCTTCAGTAATTTGGATATTTTCAGTATATATTGTTGTAGTAACATATGTACTTATGTTTAATCTATTATTTCTTCAACATGTAGCATAAGCAGTTCGGTTCTAATTAGTTTAAACGATGAATTTGAAAGCGATGCCGCAACTATTGGTGCTACCACAACTATTGGATCATCTACCCTACGTCTTTCAGGAAATTCGGCTACATACTAGACTATATAGGGATGTAAAATGAAAATCTAAAACCGGAAAAAGTGAAAAATATGTCCAATTTCAAATGATAATAAATCGGTTCGATGGATTTTCTTCTTCTTGCAGCAATAGATTGGAAAATCTTCTAAGATTCCTCCCAAATGCATAAAATTGTAATATTATTATTCAACCTATTGTACTATTGAAAATTATCAAGCCTTGTGAAAACGCGAAAGTCGACTTGTGACTCCTTTCTACGTAACGATAAGTAACGCAGTATATAAGTAACCCCCCTCCACCCTTCATGCGTTACGTAATTTGTGTACGACGCATAGAGGAGTACCTAGAACAAAAAACTGGCCAAAATAAGAAAAAAGTTTTTTGTCGCTTTTTGGTGCCGCTATATTTTTTTCTGCAGCTTAAATAGATGCTTCACAAAATGCCATCACTCTATTAACGTTAAATGGTATTATCATATGCTGGGAGCACTGTAAACATTGACAAATTTTCAAGCATTTTTTTGGGAATCGGACCATTTATAGTAACGAGTGGAGCCAGGCGTCAAAAAAATGACAATTGATCAATATTTCGCAGCAAATGAGTTCTTTATGATCAACGCTAATGAACCGGTTGAAAGAAATTCCGAAATTAAAAATTATAGCTACTATTTTTACGTATTTTCGAGGGTTTCCAATATTAAAAAAGTTATCAAATCTCGCGGAATCCGATCATATAATCATCGGGGGAACGAAAGTTTTTAACATCACGAACACATCCTCGCAAATATCTCATCCGGTAACGTCCGTATTGACATTTGCGACCCGTTTGAAAAATGTTGTTTATGACGACTTATGATGTAAAGTGCTCACGCGTACATGGGAAATGAAAAAAATAAACCTGATGGGTCCCTGTATAGACCGTTCCGATAATTATAAATACACTAACGATCAACCGTCATTTCAAATAACGTGCAGTATTCAACCAAACATTGGCTGCGTCCTGTTGTTTACGTCCAAAAGAAACATATGCTGTCATTTTTTCTAACATTTAGTGCCAAATTTTGAAAATGCGTGGCCTTTCTCCTGAGCAAAGAAAGCTAAATATTTTTTAAAAGACTCTCTTCTTAATCTCAAATTATTCTTCTTTTTTTCCGATTTTTTCAAACGATCAAATAGTTTTGAATGTTGACTTCTAGATAAAAAATAATATTAGTCACGGCTTGTTATCATTTTTTAATCTTAGAAATCATATACAGGTATGAAATACATTTTGTACACCAACCAGAATAAGATTTTTTTTTCAACATTGTTTGATTGATGATTAGGGTTCCAATAAAAATCGACTTTTTGGATTTCATTTTCGAAAGCTTTCTAAAGTTTTGTCTCCTCGAAAAAAATTCCTATGGGAAATTCTGGTTTGGTTACCTATTCAAAGCTGATTTTCTTTTTCGAAAAATTTTTATGAGAGAACATCACATCTCAATGTTTCATTCATTTTTAAGAGATTTGCTATCAATCAAAATTTCGATTTCGGAAACTTCAAGAACTACTCTTGTGCATTTTTTCGTTGGTCTATAAAGTGCGACTTTCACGACTGTAAGTGAAACATTACCAGGAGTCCGATTATGCTTAAATTTTGGATGGAGACTTCTTACGAGAAGACAATACTTTAGAGCTCTGATGATTGCATTGATAAAAATGAGCAAAATGCGCCGTTTTTTATGGGTTTACCTTCACACGCACTGATGAAACTACCCATGTAGCATCACTCATAGTAGAGTGCCTGTAAATATATAGAGTGGCGACACTGTCAAAATTAGAATAAAAATTATCTGTCAGTGTCATTCCAATTGAACAAACAACCTATTAAACACGTGTGGGGAAAAGAGAAAGGATGCTCAGTGTTACCAGTGTTACCAGCGTTACTTTGGATGACACGGCGCCGCTCTAGTTATATATAGGCACTCTAACTCATAGTAACCCATGAGTCAGAAGAAAATATTTGACTCGAACTCTAACCGTGATGGCGAAAACAGTGAAGTTACTTCGTTCAAAAATGTGCGCGTTCAAAGAAACGCACCCGCCGCGTCGAAAACATCGTGCGGAAAACAGACGTCGGAAGCGCCCGGAATCTACAACATCTTGGTACTATTGTACAACAATCAGAGCATCGAGAGAAAACCCGCCTCCGGACGGCCGACGATCCTGAGCCGATGCTGGAGAGGAAGACCAGGTAAAAGTGGCTGAATCGCTCCGTGCGCCTGGCCGTGAGTCTGGTGCAACCGTTTGCCGGTGAAAACAGTTCCTGGCGTTCCTGTCCACTGGTCTCGGAGCTGTAGGCAATGAGGCAGCGGCAGCGGCTGAATAAGATGATCGAGTTGATTTTTCCGGCGAATCGCAGCGAGGTGGTGGTGATGGACGTCAAGACCTATCTCATCCTGGATGGCAACGACTGGCAGGGCACTTCGTATTTTACTTTCCTCACGAAGGAAGTGAGCTCCGAGGTGAAGTTCATTTCACATCAAGTTCCCCAAGAAGGTGCTGATGTGGTTTATGTGGTACCGAAGTCGGGGAGCTCGCCCAGCTGAAAAAGCTCAGGTATCAGTAGGTCGCTCTTCCCCCTGGCTACGCCTTTGTCACCCATGAACTTTCCCTATTCCTCACTACCCACTCGGGAAAATAGTGTGACACCGACCCCGATTTGGACTAGCTTAACAACGATCGTTAACAATTGTTTTACAATTTGTTTTGGTCACGGGAGGATACAAGTTTTTTTGCTACTGAAAAATTCGCACTCAAGCTTTGGCGCACAGTTTCACAGAAAGACAGCACATTCCATGTGAGTCGTCTATGTTGGCATCCACAGTCCATAAAAAAATTACTTCAGATCTCGCATGTTTCGGAGTTTAAATTTTGAATGCTTGAATTCACTTTTCAAAACATAACCTTTCTTTTTCGAATTACGTAATATAGATTTTTCTAGTCAGTTTCAGTACGTAATTTCAAATTGTGGAATTGTAATTTAAAGTATTTACACAGAGAACCACATTCATCCTAAATATGTTAAAACTAAAGACCCCAATTTTTTATAAGAAAATTCTAGCGCCGACCGCATCCAAACCTGGATTGTAGAAATAGAAATTCAAAAATCGTTCCAATTTTTAGTATAAAAAATCCGAGCTTCGAAATTAGGTTTCGAATAATAAATTCAACACACACAAAATTTTAATCATAGATTTGAACTGAGAACACGGTGCGACAGACTACGGATATCCAATTTTCTAATTATGAATTCAGAAAACAAACTTGGATTCGAATTTCAAATTCCCGAATTCAAAATTAAAATTCAAAATGAACATATGAAATCATTCCTGATTTCGAGTTTTAAACGTAGACTTCCAGATCTACAGTTTAGAATTGCAAAGCACGAGTTAAAGATCACAGTCGATTCCTCATCTCCGATCGCACCTATCGTAGCAGTAAATGTATCAAAACAGGTCCTGCTGCAGTAGCCCCTGCTTGAGTACCGCTCCGAGCTGAGCTCATCGCATCGAATCGAACTTGGCAGATGGCAGCGCACGAGGTGGCGAAACGGTACACTTTTCGTCTCCTCTCGCAACTTCTTACCGATTTCGTTGCGGGTGGCAAAACAAAAGCAAACACACGAGATCGTGAAAAATCACCAAATAACCGGTCAATGCAATGCGGATTTTGCTTGAAACCAATTCGATCCGACGAGAAGAAGATTTTCAAACATAAACAGCACGATTCGGTGGCAGCTTTGGTTTCGTATCGCTACTTTTAATGGCATTGCGCGAAATGCACACGTTACAACGAGAACGAATCATTAAAGCTAAACTTGAAGTGCAAAATGGGAGGCGTTCTGTGTGAAATTAATTTCGAGCTTATTAAGATGATGACCGTAACCACGAATTATCGGAGCCTTTGAGTGTCGAATTTAACTTGTTTTATGAGGCTTGAAATTTCCCTCGTTTTGCCTTTCTCCTAGAAAGGTATAGCAATCACTTGCAAAACCGAAAGTATAAAAGTGCTCCAAAGGGTCGAATGGCATATATCACTCGACTCAGCTCGACGAGCTGAGCATTTTCTGTATGTGTGTGTATGTGTGTGTGTGTATGTGCAGATTTTTATTCTCACTCACTTTTCTCAGAGATGGCTGGTCCGATTTTCATGAAATTAATTGCAAATGAAAGGCCCCATAGGACCCAATTCAATTCAATTCTTAGCTTCTGTTCATCTATGGTTCCGGTCTATCTTATGGTTCCGGAGATACTCATATTTAATGGGAATCGTCCATTTCAGACCGTTTTCCAGAAACCGGAAGTTGCCATCTTCCAATTCAAAATGTTGTCTGATGTCGATTTGTGGCTCCAGTGCATCATTACGGTTCCGGAAATACCCATATTGGGTGGTATTTGCTCGTTTGCCGCTGTTTTTCCGAAACCGGAAGTCGCCATTTTGGATTTCATAATGACATTCCTATCGATTTTAGCTCCTGAGTATCGTTCTAGATCCGGATATTATCATATTGGATGGAAATCGGCCATTTTGGCTGTTTTCCAGAAACCGGAAGTTGCCATCTTACAATCCAAAATGTTGCCTAAGGTCGATTATGGAAGAAATTTGCTACCACTAAAAACAATCACTTGCCAAATACGGTTCCATTTAGTTGGCTAGTTCTCGAGATGTGCAGAAATTTGTGTTTCATTTGTATGGGACCCCTCTCTTCCAGAAGAGGGAGGGGTTTCTAACTATCATAGAAATCTTTATCGGCACCAAAAACCCCTACATACAAATTTTCACGTCGATCGGTTCGGTAGTTTTCGAGCTCATATGGATCAGACAGACAGACAGGCAGACAGACCGAACTGCATTTTTATATGTATAGATTACAACATCGATATTTTAGAACCTTAAGAGTGAATATACATTTATTGGATCGAAGCGTTCATGTAAATCTATTGAAACAAATAAAAGTTTGAATGAGAAAGGCTGGGTCTGACCGCTAGATGGATTAATTTAGGTTTTTATTACTCCAATCAGTTTAATAATCGTTTGTTTACCTTTGGATTCTTGGATGCGCTGTTTTTTTTTTTTCATTAACCTTGATGCACCGCAATTTAATTATTGAAACCATCTGTGCGAATATTATAAAGACATCATGGACTTACAGACAAGGATGCTCATAGCCAAACAATTCACACGCAAGTGCTGCGGACAGTAGTTCTCACGCTAATAACCACTTCCAATCATGTTACGGTCGTAAAGCCAATACATACCTACCTACTCGTTTAAAACTCATCTTGTATACAAGATATACCCCTCATAATGATAGCTTTCAGCCATTTTATTCATGGCCTTCGCCAAATAGTGACTGCTGCTGCGAAAGGCGGTCAGCCCCAAAAGACGCGACCAGACCATCTGTATTAAACGATTCGAACAAGCCGGAATGGAATTAGCATTAGCACTGGTGCGTCCGAGCAAGAAACCAACTACTAAAACGGTCGGTCAATATTTGCTATAAAATTCGGCATTTTCGTCACCACATTCGTCCGATGACAAACCAGAATCGACATCGACAACCGCTGCACGGCTCGATTATGTCAGCTCGCAGCTGTGATCAAATTCCGCAACAGCAATTTTAAACTAATGCTATGATTTGATATTATTTACATAACCATTCGATTGAGGTAGGTATGTACAGATATTTGGTTCGAAGTAATATACTGTGCGCTTCGAATGCGTTGTTAGAGTAGATTTTTTTTTTAATTACTAGCATACTAAATTGGTCTGATCTGATACAATACCGTTTACAACGAAAGCTTTCAGCGAAGGAGCGCATATTGCTATTAAAAAATTACAACGTTGCTCATATTGTAGTTTACAGTTTGGTTTTTTAACCAGAGCACCGGATATGATTTATGTTGCATAGCCTTTTTTTGAGAGCAGTTAAAAAACTAATGTTCTCATTGATTGGCTATCAAACCATAATTGAAAAACTTCAAATTTTTATGTTACGCGCATGTTGCACGAAAGCAGACCTCCACGAAGTTTCCGCACTTGCACAGCAATGCAGCTCGATGCAGAATATTCTAATCGAGCCACGGCATCGCAAATATTTGCCCCTAATAGCAATCATTAGAATTCAATCTTGAAGTTTCACACACGTAAAGGATGCAAACGCCGAAACCGGAGCAGTTGTTGAGCGCTCGTTCGCTACCTAATACCTACCAACAGAGCGGCCGGCGTGGCCGTTCGACGTTGACTGGAAGTGTTTCGGACACTAAACAGTGCGCCTGAGCCATTCCGGAGTGCAAAAATTTTCACCCGAACCGTCTGTAATCGGCGCTGTCGCCTGGGGGCCCTGTAATTATGCAACAGCTTTATGATCCGTTCGCGCTGGACGGGCGGTGTGTAACAAAAAAATCTATTATCGATACAGGATTTTAACACGCTTGCCGGTCAACGCTTTACATACTTGTGTGCTCGATTTTACCTCTTCAGGCTTTACTTGCGTGTCAGCAAGGAGGAGGCATGTCGGTTCGATGCGAAACAAAGCAGTGTTTGAAACAAAACAAAGCAAAAACTGGCAATTATGATTTAAAGTGTTCATTAACGGGAGATTGCATTTACGTGTGAAAGGATGAAATATACATTTCAATCATGTTTTCAGTAAGAATAATATTCGTTCGGGAAGTTTTAGGCATTTTGCGATGGAAACAATCGCCTTCTAATAAAATTCCGTTGCTCCTGAAATTGAATCTTCTACTAAAATTTTACTTAAACCTAAAACTAAATCCGAACTTTAATCTAAACATGATCCTGAACCTGACTTAAATCTAAACTTTAACCTAAACATGAACCTAAGCCTGTACCTGAATCCTAATCTGCATCTAAATCCGAATTTGAATCCGAGCCTTAAATTGAACATGAATCTTAATCTCAGAATCTTAAACCTGAATCAAAACTTTCAAACCCAAACCTGAATTTGCATTTAAATTTTAATCAGAATCTTAATCTGAACTTGAGCCTGAACATTAACAATAACACAAAGTTATTATTAATTGTGACAACCAGGCTGCGCTAATGTATTCGTATGCGAACACCCTGGCCCCTTCAGAAACGACTATTAGTTTCTGTTCCCATGGTGACAGACGTTAGCGGATAACATGATGATGTTTGTTATTTTTGTCGTGCGATAGAACGTGGTTCTGCTAACTGTATTTTATCAATTTTGACCTTGTAGGCTAGGAAGTCAGGTATCTGAATTTGAAAATCTATTAAGGCATCGCACAGAGGAGTAACTTAAGTGAAAACCTGGCCAAAATTATTTTCGATGCTATTTAGCAATATTTAAAGTGAGAAGTGTTAGTGGCTGGTTCGAGTATTGTATCAAAGGGTAACTCTAAATATCACACACTCAACTTAATGTTTACATTTACATAGCCTATGTGTCTTCATTAATGTTAGTGAGCAGATGAAGTAATACGCTCGTATAATTTGCGTTTGCAAAACGGGCAGCGAAACAATCGAACAATTTACCAGAAAAATGATGTAGCAATATATCTTTATTAAGAATTTTCAATTTGATGCTCACAAATTATATGATCCCTCGTGGAGCCTACGTAGCCTTTTGTACGGTGTGTTATTTACCCGGATTATAGATTCTGTGCATCAAGTTAATTTCAAGTTAACTTAAATTAGTTGAAATTCATTCACTAAGCTAATCTCATTTAATCTTTGTTGAGCTAAAATACTGTTTTAAGCATGAGACAGGGACCCATCAGGTTTTATTTTTCATTTCCCATGTACGCGTGAGCACTTTACGTCATAATTCATCATAAACAATATTTTTCAAACGGGTCGCAAACGTCAGTACGAACGTTACCGGATGAGATATTTGCGAGGATGTGCTCGTGATGTTAAGAACTTTCATTCCCCCGATGATTATATGATCGGATTCCGCGAGATTTCATAACTTTTTTAATATTGAAAACGCTCGATAATACGTAAAAATAGTAGCTATAATTTTTAATTTCGGAATTTCTTTCAACCGGTTCATTAGCATTGAACGTAAAGAACTCATTTGCTGCAAAATATTGTTCAATTGTCATTTTTTTTACCCCTGGCACCACTCGTTACTATAAATGGTCCGATTCCCGAAAAAATGCTTGAAAATTTGTCAATGTTTACAGTGCTCCCAGCATATGATAATACCGTTTAACGAATAACGTTCATCGAGTGATGGCATTTTGTGAAGCATTTATTAAAGCTGCAGAAAAAAATATAGCGGCACCAAAAAGCGACAAAAAACTTTTTTCTTATTTTGGCCAGTTTTTTATTCTAGGTACTTCTCTGTGCGATTTTGAAAACATGGTTTTTAGGAAAACGCGTTTAAAGTTTCAAAATGCTATAAATCTTGAGAATCGTAATAATGAGGCCCCTATATTTTTTTACCTTCAGTCAGCTATCCCTGCGCCTTCCTGGGCTTTATTTTCCTGTTCTTCCTCTTTGTTATCTAATGTAAGGCTACGCCTAGCCTCTTTCGCGATGCTCAGCGACTGTGACGCGGTTTGCGTCCGATCCCACGCAAAACTCAAACTTGACACTCATATTTAAGTACTTTTAAATATAATTCACAGTTAAAAGGTATAGAAAAACTCAAACAAAAAACGTACACAACAAGAACGGCTGATGGATTCTGTGCCGAACACGCTTCAGCATCGGTTGTGTTTCGAATCCGCTCCGATAAAATTCAAAACGTGTGCACAAGTGCTGGCATTTTTTGACCGGGCCCGGTGTCTTTTGTTTAGATTGCTGTTTCGCATTCAAGGTCAAGTGCCTTTGTGTAACTGTGTCGCTTTGTAGCTGCCTGCTGTCGAACGATTTGGTGGTGAGTGCAGTGTACTCCTGTGGACGTTTATCCAACACGAAGGAGAGAAGGAAAGGAAGGTACGTACTTCTTGTCTGTCCCATCGGCGCGCTAGTTTTAGCGCGATGGATGTAGATCCCCCACCTCCCGCACCTCCATCCTCGAATCCCCCCGACCCTGTCCCACCTGCCCCTCCTTCTACTGTTAATTCTTCAGCTTCCTCACGTGTCAGGTTGTATCCAGACGGATCGACGCTTCCAGTGGCAGTTTACCTCAGGCCTAAAGCAGGGCCGGAATCGAAATCATTGAATATATTACAGATTTCGAAAGACCTGACGTCACACTATAAAGCTGTGACTGAAATTTCTAAAATCAGGCCGAACAAGCTCCGTGTCGTGGTCAATGACCTTAAAGAGGCCAACGATCTAGCTTGCTCCGAGCTCTTGACACGGGAATACCGTGTCTATGTACCCGCTAGAGATGTGGAGATCGACAGTGTCGTGACCGATTCGAGTCTTTCCGTGGAGTGTATATTGAAAAGTGCTAAAGGGTGCTTCAAGAACAGCACATGTCCCGATGCGAAGGTGCTCGACTGCAAGCAATTGCGGTCGGTATCGCTCGTCGGTGACAAAAAAGTTTACACTCCGTCAGACTCGTTTCGAGTTACGTTCGCCGGGTCTGCACTACCAAGCCACATCTCGATCCACCGGGTTCGTCTCCCTGTGAGGCTCTACGAGCCCCGCGTCTTGAACTGCCTGAATTGCAAGCAGTTGGGCCATACAGCCGCCTACTGCTGCAATAAGGCACGTTGTGGCAAGTGTGGGGAGTCTCATGCGGAAGATTCTTGCAGTGTTAACGCTGAAAAGTGTATTCACTGCGGGGAAAATCTGCATGAGCTCTCGACATGTGCGGTGTACATGCAGCGCAGGGATAAAATAAAACGGTCTCTCAAAGAGCGTTCAAAGCGTTCCTACGCTGACATGCTGAAGAAGACCGTTACCACTTCTCCTGTTACTTCTAACCACTTCGATCTGTTGTCTTCTGATGAAACCGATTCTGACGATTCACCAGCGGGAACATCCTATGCCAATCCTGGGGAGTCTAGAAAGAGGAAAAATATTTCCTCTCCTAAACTTCCCCGAAAAGGTCCAAAGATTTCCCAAAGTGAAATGAATGGTACAAACAAACCTAAAAGTGCAGCGGAAAAACCGAAGCAAACTCCTCCTGGGCTTGCAAATCTAAAGTCCCAGAAGGAGTTCCCAGCACTTCCTGGAACATCTAAAACCCCAGTCGTTCCTTTTGCACATCCAGTTGAAAAATCAAATGCTGGACTGGTGAAATTTTCTGACATTGTGGACTGGATTTTTGAAACTTTCAATGTACCCGATCCAATAAAAGTTTTTCTTACAGCATTCCTCCCAACAGTTAGAACATTTTTGAAGTAGTTGACTGCTCAATGGCCCCTTCTTGCAGCGATCGATCCTTTGATGCCTAATTCATCTGCTAATCTGAAGGATTCTATCTCTGTCTTACAGTGGAATTGTAGAAGTATTTTACCAAAAATTGATTCGTTTAAAGTTTTGATAAATAAAAACAAATGCGATGCATTTTCCCTTTGTGAAACTGGGCTTACTTCAAATATTGATCTCAACTTCCATGATTTTAATATTATTAGCCTTGATCGAGACACCCCATATGGAGGAGTACTTTTAGGGATTAAAAAGTGCTATTCTTTCTATCGTATTAACCTCCCCTCGATTCCAGGCATCGGAGTTGTCGCATGTCAAATGACAATACAAGGTAAAGAGCTTTGTATTGCCTCAATATATATATTCCTCCCAGAGCACAGATTGGGCAACGGCTGCTCTTTGATTTAATAGAACTTCTTCCCTCGCCACGTTTGATTTTGGGAGACTTCAACTCTCATGGTGTGGCTTGGGGTTCCCCTTACAATGATAACCGCTCCTCTTTAATCTATAACCTTTGCGATGACTTCGACATGACTATTTTAAACAACGGTGAAATGACACGTACCCCTAAACCTCCAGCGCGCCCAAGCGCTTTGGATCTATCCTTATGTTCGACGTCGCTACGGCTGGATTGCACATGGAAGGTAATCCTCGATCCTCACGGTAGCGACCATTTGCCTTTCCTTATTTCAATTACTAACGGATCAACTCGCATGCGACCAATTGACATTCCGTATGACCTCACACGGAATGTCGATTGGAAGTTATACGAGGAAATGATTTCAAAAGCGGTCGAGTCGATTCAACATCATCCACCACTTGAAGAATACAACCTCCTCGCGGGCTTGATTCTCGATGCCGCGTTACAAGCCCAAACGAAGAAATATCCCGGCGTAACGATCAAAGAACGGCCTCCAACTCCGTGGTGGGACAAAGAGTGCTCCGATGTCTACACGCAAAGATCCGACGCGTTTTTAGCCCTCCAGAAGGGAGGTTTACCTGGCGACTATTTACGGTATTCGGAGCTTAATACCAAGCTTAAAAGCTTGACTAAGGCAAAGAAACGCGGATATTAGCGTCGGTTCGTGAACGAGACGTCGAGGGAGACATCGATGAGCACTCTTTGGAACACAGCCCGAAGAATGCGGAATCGCGTAACGGTCAACGAAAGCGAGGAGTCTTCAAGTCGGTGGATATTTGATTTTGCCAGGAAAGTACGTCCGGACTCTGTTCCTGAGCAAAACATTGTTCGCGATGCGTCTCCGGGCCACGACGCGATAGAATCACCTTTTACGATGGCAGAATTTTCAGTTGCCCTCCTGTCCTGTAACAATAACGCGCCTGGGTTAGATAGAATCAATTTCAACTTGTTGAAGAATCTACCCGGCAATGCCAAGAGGCGCTTGTTGAACTTGTACAATAAATTCCTGGAGCAAAACATTGTACCGCAGGATTGGAGGCAAGTGAAGGTGATCGCCATCCAAAAACCAGGAAAACCAGCTTCTGATCACAACTCTTATAGCCCGATTGCAATGCTATCCTGTATCCGGAAATTGATGGAAAAAATGATACTCCGTCGTTTAGACCACTGGGTCGAATCAAATGGTCTACTATCAGAAACTCAATTTGGCTTCCGCCGTGCCAAAGGGACGAATGATTGTCTTGCGTTGCTTTCAACAGATATTCAGCTGGCGTATGCTCGCAAAGAACAAATGGCGTCTGCGACGTTGTCAAGATGAATGGGGTTATTTTAAGTTGGTCCGACAAGGTTAAGTACTTGGGACTAATTTATGATAAAAAACTTATTTTCAAAGAGCACATTGAGAGTATACAAGCCAAGTGCATCAAATATACGAGATGTTTATATCCTCTCATTAACAGGAATTCTAAACTTTGTTTAAAGAACAAACTTTTGATTTACAAACAAATTTTTAGACCAGAAATGCTTTATGCTGTACCGATCTGGTCAAGTTGCTGTTCAACAAGGAAGAAAACGCTCCAAAGGATTCAGAATAAAATTCTGAAAATGATTTTGAAGCGTCCTCCTTGGTTTGGTACACTCGAATTACATAGACTTACTGGTGTTGAACCATTAGAAGCTATGTCAAATAAAATTATTAACAATTTTCGACAAAAATCGTTGCAATCCTCAATTGCTACGATAAGCTCTCTTTATAGCCAATAAGTTAGCAATTAAGTTAGTTGTAAGTTTACTTACCCTTTTCTGACAAGTAGGTTTAAATCCCTACGAATGATAAGTCCTAATTGCGAAAGCAAACAAATCCTAACAATTAAAATTACAAATTTCTAACAGTGTTGAGAAGTCACCATTTGTGATTGGACACACATACTCATTATTTACTAATATTTATCATAAATACTTAAGCTACTAACAAATCCCCCCTTAAAAAAAAAAAAGAAAGTAATTTCGAAAATTTCCTAATAGTAGCTATAATTTTTAATTTCGGAATTTCTTTCAACCGGTTCATCAGCATTGAACGTAAAGAACTCATTTGCTGCAAAATATTGATCAATTGTCATTTTTTTGACCCCTGGCACCACTCGTTACTATAAATGGTCCGATTCCCGAAAAAATGCTTGAAAATTTGTCAATGTTTACAGTGCTCCCAGCATATGATAATACCGTTCAACGTTCATCGCGTGATTGCATCTTGTAAAGCATTTATAAAAGCTGCAGAAAAAAATATAGCGGCACCAAAAAGCGACAAAAAACTTTTTTCTTATTTTGGCCAATTTTTTGTTCTAGGTACTTCTCTGTGCGATTTTGAAAACATGGTTTTTAGAAAAACGCGTTTAAAGTTTCAAAATGCTATAAATCTTGAGAATCGTAATAATAAATCCCCTAATATTTTTTTACCTTCAGTCAGCTATCCCTGCGCCGTAAAGTTGTCCTTCCTGGGCTTTATTTTCCTCTTCTTTCTCTTTGTTATCTGATGTAAGGCTACGCCTAGCCTCTTTCGCGATATCAGGCATGAGATGCTCAGCGACTTTGACGCGGTTTGTGTCCGATCCCACGCAAAACTCAAACTTGACACTCATATTTAAGTACTTTTGAATATAATTCACAGTTAAAAGGCATAGAAAAACTCAAACAAAAAACGTACACAACAAGAACGGCTGATCGATTAAACATATGGAAATTGTGAGTAAACACCTGCTGTAGAGACGCTGTAACGGTCGAAACTTGATCGAAAGCGAAACTTGATCCAGCGACTATACTTCAAATTTGAAACATGATATCGATCATAGGTAATTTCTACTAGTTTACAAAGCCTCCGAATTAAAAACAAAAACGAGCATCACCAAAATAAACGAAAAATGTTATCTTGAAGCATAGAAGTTGTTCGGTAAAAATTGATTTCAACGAATTTTGAGTTTAGTACTTGGTTTAGTTTAGTACTTCAGTACTTGGGCGATGTAAATTTTGATTCTAGGATAGTTTTAGCATGATTTAAGCCACTAAAAAAATGACAAGAGCAATTTTTTGTTGGTAGATATTACCCCTTAAAGCAGCTAAAAGCAACTGTGTATTGTAATTTTATTCATTTTTTTTATTATTAATTTCTATTTTGCATCTACAGCTTCGAAAAGCTGGATATGAATATAGAATCGCTACGTAATGACCTTATTCTAAATATTGCAGGCTTCAAATAGTTTTTAATTCGGTACAAACAAACAAGCTTCCATCGTATCCTGATCGCTGTCATCTATTCATTTGAGCGACGAAGGAAAATTTATCGAGCTGTATTTATCGTTAAGATAATTAATAACGAAGTCGACTTCCTGAGAACGTTGTCTCTAATAAACTTTCGGACTTCACAAAAAACTCTTCGCTCTATTGGATTGCTGCAACGAAATTTCCATCCTACCGCATTTGGGTAATTATGACTGCCTATATCGGCATCTTCTCTGTAGTGGAAAATTTGTTCGATTGTGAGTGTAGATTCACGGTATGGAAAGGGCTATTGTCGGTAACCATTAGTAGCAATTGTAGGGTAGGTGTAGTTTAGCCGAGACACTACCATATTTGTCGAAAGGTTATCCAAAGACACGATCCCAAGCAAATTAACTGATATCTCTCAGCATAATAATTTAATGCTTCTTGCCCCGCGCCTCACCATCATAGCTTCCTCATACTCAATTTCGATCAACTCGATAACGAATATCACGGCTGGTAACCAAATCGATTATCAAAGTTGTTAAAATAATTCAAGTAGTTAGTGTAATAAAGTTTGAAAAGTCTAATAAAAAGTTGTAAGAGTGTAAAATCTTCTTTGAGTTAATAAATTAGCAGTTGTGTAGTAGAAAAATTGGGTAGTTGGTGCATGAATAAAAAAAAAGTGTTCGCATACTGAAGCTTTTGTGTAAAGTTAGGCAACAAGCTCGACTGAATAGGAAAAGCGCAATTTTATTACATTGGATTTCGGGATTCGCGTTGGAATTGCGGAATATCGCTATATTTGAGGTCACAATAGTGAAGAACCATCACTCAATTTCGACCGCACAACATTTAATCAGACTTTTGTCATTTTGAATAAATATTTAAATAAATAAATAAATAAAATCGAGCAACATTCGATGCATAAATAAAATCGAGCAACGTTCGATGTTCTGTCATTTCACTCAATCACGCATCCGCATGGTAATCATGACCAAAAAAGCAAACTAACAATATTTTTTCGTCTTCATGATCAGCCATTCTTACTCAAACCAAAATACATATTGGTATAATAGATATAGCTTATAAACAAAAAAAAATCGAGTGAGAAATTAACTGATTCTGCAAATAAAAACAAGATTACATTCTCAATGAAGTTTATTTCCTTAAGATAATTTGCACCACGTACAAAAACATATTTGCCAAAAAAAATGTTATGTGAATAAATTCCTTACCAAATGTAGCAAATACATTTTACGTATTTACTTCAAACTTTCATTTTAATTTAAAGAAATCGCAACTTCAATCTTCACCTATTTCTAGTGCTATACTTCCAAAATCTTAATTGTAAGTCACCGATGATTGATCACTCTGCGCATTCGGTTGGTAAAATTGCCATAACTCATTTTTCACGGCACAAAACTGAAATCCATTTCATCCACCGTCGTCGGCTCCACATTGTTGGTTGCTAGTTGCTACTGTTAACTTATCTTTACACCATCACGAAAACCCACCCAACCGGGTCTGCCCCCAGCCTAAGCCGGTTGTTGGTAGTTTTATGCTTCTTGGGATTCATTTCTGTTTATGAGAGGGCGCCAATTTTTGAATTGTAAATTTTCGCATTTCTACGAGAGAGTGAGTGTGAGTTCCGTTCATTCCTCGACCACAACAATGAGACCTTCTGCGTCTTCTTGACGTCTGTTCAAGTTCATCGTTGCTAGTAGACTTAGCGCGCGCGAATGAATGAAGCAACTAGTTTGGGCTAGTGCACTATGCTGTCAAGTAGATCGCAGCGTAGCAGTGCAGTGCAGTGGGTGAGAGTGAGAGGCTAGGTAACTTGTCAGTCGGCGATGGTCGAAAACTCGACGAGACTTTATTCCGTTGTCGAACGCGCGCGCTGGAAGTGTGCCGCGAGGTTAGTGTCGAATTGTTGTTCGCGTGTGCTTTTCGTCTTCTGTCCCGCTTGGTGGTTCGCTGCGAGGTGTGATCCTTTTGGCATATGTTGTCGACGGGCGATCCTGTTTGCTCGTTGCAACTTGGTGAAAAGAAGTCTCCTGTTCATGTTTTTTTAGAAATCTACTTCTACTTGGTGGGTAGTGAATTCTCAGTTCGAAATTTTAGGTGAAAATATTCGACAGTCTAAAATAAAGCTCGTTAAACTTACCGACTGTGATCTGCACAAAAATCAAGGCTGGCAGCTCAGTGGCATCGTCGGTGACAAGTTGGAGTAGTTCAACCGGAAGGACATCGCGGTTTTTTTCTGTTTGTCTGTGTGAACACGAATGTGAACAACAAGCGAAAGGAATACCGACTAGCCACAGGCGGTGATTTTTTTTTTTCAATAAAAGTAGAAAGGAAAAGTGTTCTGGCTGGCGGATTCGATCGAGTTGGTTGGAAACGGGTTTTGGCGATGGTCAATCGCGTCTGGGGTGAATCATTCGGATTGAATTGCTGATTAGTGGCATCGACATGGCACCATCATAGGGGTGGCTAATTTTGGATCTTACTTTCAAGCGCGTGCTGTTTCCTTTTCCGAAGAAACTGTGTAGTGAATGACCACGAGTCCTAAAACAATTGGGTCAAGGTTATTCCGTGATGGAAAGACCAAAACGGCTAGCGACTAAACGATTAGATTAGCGATGATTTGAGTTCAAGGTAAGATAAGACTCGATTTTCTATTGCTATTTTTAAGTTCTACATATAGAGAGCTTCGTAGTCGCAAGGTTACAGAGTCCGCTTTGATAAGCGAGTGGTCGTGGGTTCGAATCTTAGTAGAATCAGGTTATTTGGTTGTCAAAGGACTTTAACATGGGTTCATTCTCAGGCTCTCTACTACATACCCTTCCTCCAAAGCTGAATTCTATAGTACCCTTGCTGACTTTCATCCTAACAAAAAAGTCCCTCTAATAATAAAACTGTTCTGAGTAACGTATAATGATGACACCCCGTTAAGCATACAGACGCGAGGCATAGTACGCTAGGCATAATGGACGGCAGGCATACGGACACGAGGCATATTGACGCGAGGCGGAATGGACGCGAGGCCGAATGGACGCGAGGCCGAATGGACGCGAGGCCGAATGGACGCGAGGCCGAATGGACGCGAGGCCGAATGGACGCGAGGCCGAATGGACGCGAGGCCGAATGGACGCGAGGCCGAATGGACGCGAGGCCGAATGGACGCGAGGCCGAATGGACGCGAGGCCGAATGGTCGCGAGGCCGAATGGATACAAGGCCGAAAGGACACAAGGCCAAGGGGAAGTGATGCGGAATATGTTATTATCGTCATCATCATCACAGCATTCAATATCATGTATTTCGTTTCAAAGTGTCATTTGGAAAGCAATACACTCGCGGCCTTCGGCCGACTCGCTGTTCGAGCGAATGCTGTCCTTACTCGCTACCGCTCGTTCGGACTTAACTAAGGGAAGAAAACTCTGTTTGAGTAGACCTAGCAAACCAGTAGATCAGTCGTTTGAGTGCGAGAGGCCGCCGCTTCCGACGGCGGGTCGGCGGCCGGCTCGGACTGCGGAAACCACGGCGGCTTAGTGCCGCCTCGTTTCCTTGCCCTCGATTATGCGTCTTCACCGCATGATTTCAAGAAAAGTATTATATTCAACTTAAACCTTTAAGGAATATAATAACACCTGAACTACATAATTGGATCTCATGCGTTCGTACAACATCGCATTCGGCCTCGCGTCCATTAGGCCTCGCGTCCATTCGGCCTCGCGTCCATTCGGCCTCGCGTCCATTCGGCCTCGCGTCCATTCGGCCTCGCGTCCATTCGGCCTCGCGTCCATTTGGCCTTGTGTCCATTCGGCCTCGCGTCCGTTATGCCTTTTGGCAGTATGCCTCGTATCCATTATGCCTCACATCCATTATGCCTCACGTCTGTATGCCTGGCATACTATGCCTAACATCCATATGCCTAGCGTCCATATGCCTCGTGTCCCGTCCCCACGTATAATAGTTCTCTTCAGGGAATTGTAATTATGACGCGGTCTTGGCTGGAGGAACGAGGCTTCGACACGACTCCTTCCTCTTGACAAAAATATAAGTCCTACTTATAATAAACCTGACCAGAGGTGAACCATTGAGTGCCTCTTCAGGGAATTGTGATTGTGACGCGGTGTTGGTAGGAGGAACGAGGTTCGATAAGACTCCTTCCTCTTGACAAAATAAGTCCTTCTTATAATAAAACTGATTTCAGAAATATTTACCCTCTACGATATTGGCACGAGGAACGAGGTTTCGATAAGACTCCTTCCTCTTGACATAATAAGTCCCTCTTAGAATAAACCTGGCCAGAAAGGAACGTTAGGTGTAGCCTCAGTTCAGGCAATTGTAATTTGGCAATATTGGTAGGATAGAAAAGAGGCTCGGTATAGTAGAGCAGTAAGCTTGAAACGTAAGGGTAAACTCTCACACACAAGCACGGATATAAATAAAAAAAAAAAGCGTATCATTCACTTCAATAGTGATACTGCCAATAATATGAAGTGCGCAATACAAAAAGCACCTGGGCAATATCACAATAGATCAAAATGTCTCTGGTCGCAGTGATGAGTCCACACAGAGAAAAAAAAAAGTTCTACATATTTAAAATTGTCAGTAATATGCCTAGAGTAGTTCGCTTCAAATATTATTTTTTTCTTAGCTTAAGCTCAACAATTACAGTTGACTAAATTGTTGCAAGCTAGATTGCAGTTTAAACTTAAAATAATTTGGAATTATAGATAAATTTTGTGCTAACTCGACAACATTTTTAGATAATAGTTAGGGAAAAGTTTTCAAGATATTGTTTGAAGAAAATTGTCTAGATTTTCATATCAAACTATTGAAAAAAAAACGAATTAAAACGAATTCGTGATCCTATACTGAAACAAATTCCGTTTTTTTTTAAACTTTGTAACTTTTGTCAGTGGTATGAAAAAGTTTACCATGAAAGTTTGATTGCGAAGCAATGTAATAAAGACAATTTGTATTTTCATGAAAATTCGAAATCTAGAGAAGCTGAACCTAATTTCAAAATATTTCGAAAATAGATGCATTTTGAAAGTAAGTCACCAAGAATTCTATTTTTTTTTATTCTCGCTTATTTTCCGTCGGTCTAGTTCCGCCACTGTTGTGGCCAATCACCGACGCCCAGGGAGGCGACTCCACACCCAGGACCCTAACTCACGACCCGTTTACTTCCTCATGCGATGGAAGGCGTGATCCCAGAGATTTTTCGCCTCAGAAAATCTCCCGGTGTCGGCTAGGATTGAATCTAGACCAGTTGGGTTGGTTGTGAGTGGATCACGCCACCTCACAACCATCGACACCTATGTCGGCGGTGGGATTCGAACCCAGGCGTCGAGCGTGGTTGGCGGAGACGTTACCAACCACACTAGGCCCCCGCTCGTAAGAATTCTATTATTTGAAATAATTATTAAAAGCATGTTACATCATTGGAATATGATTTTTAAAAAAAGTTGACTTAAAACAACTTAAATAAAAAAAAGTTTTAATCAAAAGTGTTTCTTTTTAGAAATTCAAATTTGTTTGAAAATTTTTTATTTATTTTGTTTTTTTTTTTTGAATTTCAAATTATCAAAAAAATTTCTGTGGTGTATATATTTTTACAAGGCACTGTGATGTGTTATTATTCATTCTCAGAAAATTTTTCTATGCAACAGTACTTCACATAAGGCTTACACCAAAATGAATACTGTTAGACAATTACTCTTGAGTCTGAAAAACTCCTTCATGCGCGAAAGACATTCAGTTTGTTAAGTTAAACAGATGTGTAAAGTTTGGCTGACCGAATCGAAAATGATCGATACTAGACGTTAAGTATTTTTGGCATGGATTTGCTCAATTATTAAGCGAAACTGAGAGCCGAATTCAATCGATTGCAAATTCTACCTGAAAACAAAGATTATCTTCCTTTTTTTGCTTTGAGTATCAATACATTCATGTAATCACACTGGGCACAATCATAGTAGCGCACGATATCCATATTTAAGCTGGAAAGGACACGATACCCGGTTGTCTGGTTTTTATCACACGTAAATAATTTTCGGATTGTAAAAAATAGGTTACGTGAACTCTATATTTAATATAAAGCTAGGGGAGTCGAAAAGCCGAAAGTTCTAAAAAATCATAATGTTCAATAAAAACGCATACTGTCTAAAATTTAGGTTCTAAAATGTCACTGTTGAAAAATCCTACGTTTGAAAATTACTACAAAAAATCTGGAAAATAGTGAGTTTGTTAAATACGAAGGTCGCAGTTTTTTCTTGGACAGTTTTATTGCTTTGATTATATATCCACAGTGCAGTGCTACGAGAATCCAAAATCGTGAACTTTTTTCATTTACTCTCAAGAGCAAATTAAGTATATAAGAAGCCTCAGAGAATGCCTAAAAGTTTGAGTTCAGAACTGCACCGATAGTGGCGCTGTAAAATCAAACTTTCCAGTCCTGCACTTTAGAAAAATGGTGTCTTCAGCAAAGTTGTAGATAATGTTGTCGGCAATAACTCGGTCTGTATCAAATATATGCTAAATACAAAAGACACAAGTCCTGTAGACGCCGTTTCCTGACTCGGCGCGGAATCACTTCTCATCAAGATGGATGCGGATGATGACCAACTTTATTGTCAGCTGGGTGTATTTAAATATACCTATGGATAACCCAGAGTGAGCGGCTACCCCACCTCTACTCTCTGGCTACCGTTTACCTAGCTAAAATTCTCACCTAAAATCTAGGATCTCGGGAGCATGAGAGAGCATGAGATTCGCGTGTAATCATATTCGTTTTTGTATAATGTGTCTTGTTTCATCCTGCTTGGAAAATGCGGTCATTTACAATGTTGCTCATAACCGGATTCCAGGGGGGTCCAGGGGGATGTTCATAGCCCGGGTCACTGGAGATTCTGAGGGCAGAGTGGGTTTGGCAGCTAAGGTACTCATCGGTTGGTAGTGGTGTCATCCTCTCAAAACCATCTATAAGACAGCGTTTTACCTGACAGTTTACGATTGTTCAATGTATGCCGTTGAACTTCAATGTTGGAGCCAGTCGTGTGCTTTTGACATAAACCGACTACATTTTGTTTGGTGTATATTATCGTTACGTACCGTGTAGCGAAAAGGTTTGCGAATTCCAACTGCACGGGTTACCCAATTCCTCGCTTCCATGTGTGCGCACATTTTCAAACCGTGGTGCGGAAAATATATAGTTGATAAAACGAAAGCAAAATTATATGGTGACTTTTTGCTTATATGATTCTAACCACGAATCCTTGTTTGTAGGAGTTATCTGGCGCAAATTCTTCCCTCTTGGTTTGTGGTAGGTATTCGTCTTCGCGGTAAAGTTGTGTTTTGATTAGATCATGGGCCGCAAGGATTTGGTCTTGCCACCTGTAGTCGTCTTCGTTGCACTTCTGACCCCCTCTAAGGCCGAGAACTGGTTGCTGCTCGTCTCTTCTCGGTAGTATCGTTTTCCTAAGCCCCGTCGACTATTGACACCCGCCGTTCAACTGTCCTCGTAACCGTCTGCTTCTTTCTGACGGCCTTATCGTTGGGAAGCTCGACCCGCTTCTCAAAAAACTCTCCTAGTTCTATTTGTCGTGTCTTATCGTTCCTCGTGCTTGGTACAAATTTTCCTCGTTTTAAATGTCGTTCCTTTTATCATTTGATCCATTTTTAACTATTGCCCCGAGTGGTCGGCTCCTGTTAACGCAATTCTATATTGTAGCTTGTTATCTTCAACTGAAATATTCCTCTGTGTCCACATGTCGTGCATGATTTTGTGTGTAAATAATTCTTCGAATTTGGTAGTCTCAACATCGTCGCTGCGGTATTAACACATTCCTTTTTGGCATTCTCCAACAATCTTCGAATTGATTGCGCTTTCTTGCGCTTCCTCCGGATTACTTGCTTGTCACGCTGTGATTCGTCTGTTACAATGTCGGCGTTCAAGGGATGCCCGCAAGGAGGAGTTCTCTCACCCTTGTTATGGCCACTAGTTGTCGACGCACTTTTCAACAAGCTTCCACAGCTTGGATACGAGGTCATTGGATACGCCGATGACATCGTCCTCATCGTCAGAGGTAAATATGACGCAACTCTGTCGAGGCGAATGCAAACGGCTCTGAATACCACCATGTCATGGTGTTTACAGGAGGGTCTAATCACAAACCCCTTAAAAACAGTCCTAATTCCATTTGGCAGACGAAGTAAGATCTCCATCACACCTCCAATACTGAATGGAGTTAGACTGGGCTTCAGCAATGAAGTCAAATACCTCGGAATTATTCTGGACAAGAAACTGAACTGGTCTGCACAACTGGATCATGCCGCTAAGAAAGCGATCTCAGCGATCTGGGCCTGCAGAACTCTGTTCGGTAAAACCTGGGGACTGAAACCAGACTTGGCACTCTGGTCTTACAAGACCATTGCCCGACCAAGGATCACCTATGCAGCCCTAGCGTGGGGCCTAAGGTGAACAAAGTGACTACGCAAGCCAAACTCAAAAAAGTTCAAAGACTTGCATGTCTTTCGGTTACCAGCGCTATGCGAACAACTCCAACTGCAGCCAGGGAAGCTATGCTTTGCCTACTACCTCTACATCTTCATGTGAAAAAGGAAGCAGAGCTTGGCGCTCTAAGGTTGCAAAGGAGGAAAACTATACTTGAAAGGGACCAAATCAGCCACCTTCGTATACTTAGGGAGTTCAAACTAACCTCGCTATTAACCACAGTCTCCGACTGGATGGACTTTAGGACCAACATGGATATTCCATATAAAGTGATTGAAACAAACCGTTCTATGTGGAACAATGGAGGGCCTAATCTTCCACCTGGCATCGTCAGTTTTTATACGGATGGCTCGAAAATGGGATCCCTAACGGGATCTGGTATATACGGACCCTGTATCAGGGAAACGTTTTCCCTGGGAAAATGGCCCACCGTTTTTCAAGCAGAGGTATACTGCCGTTCCAATCATAGTAGTCCCATGTTCTATACAAACTTTATGCACGCTGGGACAACTATGCTCGTAAGGGCAGTATATTCCATATATTTGTATTTTTGTATTTGTATTTTGTATGTGAGAAAATCGGTATATTCTCGGACAGTCAAGCAGCACTACTAGCACTTAAGTCCGTCAAATGCGCTTCCAAACTTGTTTAAGAATGCATTGAAACTCTAGGGAACTTACCCGACAGAATTCAGTTTTTCTGTTTTGGGTGCCCGGACACTGCGAAGTCGAGGGTAATGAACACGCTGATTACCTAGCAAGACAGGGATCAGCTCAGCGGTTTAGCGGTTTGGCCCCTAGCCGTTTCTCGGTACGTCCATTTCCGCTATCAAAAGCGAACTACTAACTTGGGAAAGGCTAGAAAAAGTATCCCAATGGCAACAGGCACAGTGTAGACAAGCTAAACAGTTTATCTACCCGAACCCTGGAACCGCCAGAAAGCTACTTAATCTAAATCGTAGTGTCCTACGGATAATCACGGGACTCCTTACCGGATACTGTCCCGCTTTTTATCATTTAAAGAAAATCGGTGTAGTGTTGAATGACACCTGCCGATACTGCAAATCTGAACCAGAGAGTTCAGAGCATTTGCTTTGCTCTTGCGAAGCTCTTGCTTTCTCTAGGTACAACTTCTTAGGAAGCTACCTTTTAACTCCATACCAAGTGTGGAGCTCTACTCCCAAACAGGTAATTAGTTTCATCAACTATGTTGTACCTAATTGGGGTATAGGTATACAACAAAACAGTTCTACTCCATCAATGAGTACGAGCAATCCGTAACCTGTGCATAGCGATGGGGGCCCGCCCCAAAAGACAATCAGCAAGAATGTCGCAGTGGCATTTCAGTACCCAGTGCCCTTCAGGCATACAGAGAATAAAAAAAGGTCCTCTCCACATGTTCTGGAGCTTTTAGGACTTTACTAGGACTAAATTACCCCACATTAGCTGCCAGTCATTTGCTTTTATGTCATATGGTTGCTTGAGACTTTCTTTACTCTTGATTAAGTTGGCCTTTGCATTTGCATTTGGAAGACGGTAGCGAAGCGTCACGGAATCAGACAGATAGTAAACGAGATGGCAATCAAAAACATTAGCCACATAAAATAGTTGAGAGGTTGAAAAGTTAAAAGGGTAAATAAATATTAAAAAGTTTATGATTTTTATCTACAATTTTTTGGGTTTCGGATTAGCTGTATTTGTGAAAATTAAATGAGGCTTAACCCTTTAGTGCCCAGAGCCGCTTTTAGACGGTCTTCAGTTGGACCTCTAAAAAGCTTCAATCAATACTTGAAAAATTTTTATAAAGTTTCAAAGTGATTTTTTCGAAGTCCGTCTGAAAATTAATTTGGGCACTAGAGGGTTAATCAGGTAATGAAATTAAAACAAATTAAAATATAATACTGAAATAAACGTCTGGTTAAATCACTCAAATTATTGATAAAATCATATCTGTGATCTACAGTCCCTCCACAATTATGGATCAGCTACAATTATGGGTCACTTTCACGGAAATACGGAAATCTTACGAAACTGACCACTGTTTTTTTTTCAAACTCAGTTGTAACCTCATTTATACGGTTGAACTGATTTAAATTTGCGAATGTCTCTAAAAATAATAATCTTGCTCGGTGCAAAAAGCGAAGTGACTTGTAGGGTTGTTTGGGGTAATTTGGACCCCCTTTGGAAAACTCCTGTTATTTCGTAGCCTGTTTTTTCATCCCTTAAACATAATTTATTATAGTTATATTGATCTGTTTTCTATGTTTTTACATGAAAAAAATATGATATTGAGGTCAAAAGAACAAAACTATAACGATACTAAAAATAATGACTTTCGGACAAAAAAATAGTTTGGCGTGAAATGGACATGGATGGAAATGGATGTGGACAGGGTAAGAAATGTGACTTTCATAGTATCATACTTACCTTACCAGCCAGCTCCAGCCCGAAGTGTTCCTTGCTGTCCAAAGAAGTCGTCTCCATTCAACTCGGTCCATGGCTGCAGCTCGCCAGCCATGTCGTCTGCGGAGGCCCCGCCGGTCGTCTTCCTCTTGATCGAGCCACCTTGCTCGCTGCTCGCCCCGTCACCTTGTTCCAGTTGGGTTGTTATCAAGAACCATTTTCACCGGGTTGTCGTCCGACATCCCAGCGACATGCCCAGCCCACTGTAGTCTCCCGATTTTCGCCGTTTGAACGATGAGTGGTTCTCCCAGCAGCTGATGCAACTCGTGGTTCATCCGCCTCCGCCATGATCCATCTTCCATCTGCACTCCACCACAGATGGTACGCAACACCTCCGTTCGAAAACCCCAAGGGCGCGTTAGTCCTCCACGAGCATAGTCCAGGTTTCGTGGCCGTAGAGGACTACTGGTCTGATCAATGTTTTGTAGATGGTTAACTTCGTACGGCGGCGGATTTTATTCGAGCGGAGCGTCCTCCGGAGTCCAAAGTGGCACGATTTCCTGCCATAAGGCGTCCACGAATTTCTCTGCTGGTGTCGTTGTCAGCAGTCACCAGTGAGCCCAGGTACACGAACTCGTCTACCACCTCGATTTCATCACCGCTAATTAGAATTCGTGGCGGGAGGTTAACACTGTCTTCTCTGGAACCTTTTTCTTTCATGTACTTGGTCTTCGAAGCGTTTATGGCCAGTCCAATTCGTCCGGCTTCAGTCTGATGTACGTCTCCGTCATCTTTTCAAGGGTTCGTACTACAATATCAATGACATCGGCGAAGCCAAAAGCTGAACAGACCTTCTAAAAATCATGCCACTCGTGTCGATACCAGCCCTACGTATCACACCTTCCAAAGCGATGTTGAATAGCAAGCGCGATAATCCATCACCTTGCGTAACCCTCTTCGAGATTCGAAGGGACTCGAGAGTGTCCCCGAAACTCGAACTTCGCACATCACCCGATCCATCGTCGACTTGACCAACCGTGCCAGTTTATCCGGAAAGCCGTAATCGTGCATAATCTGCCATAGCTGGTCTCTAACGATTGTGTCGTATGCCGATTTAAAATAAATGGGGAACACTGTACCCTCCATCCACTCCTCCGGTACTACCTCCTCCTCCCAAATATTGGCAATAACCCAGTGTAGCGCCTTAGCCAGTGTTTCACCACCGTGTTTTAACAGGTCGCTGGGGAGTTGGTCAGCTCCAGCGGCTTTATTGTTTTTCAGCCGGCCGATCTCCTCTCTAACCTCCTGGAGGTTAGGGGCTGGGATTCTGTCGTCATCTGCGCGTACACCGAGATCTACTACCACTCCGTCGTTTTCCTCTGCTACATCGCCATTGAGGTGCTCATCGTAGTACTGCTTCCACCTGTCAATCACCTCACACTTGTTCGTGAGAAGGTTGCCGCCCAGGTCCCTGCACATGTCGGCTTGTGGAACATAGCCTTTGGGGGAACAGTTCAGCTTCTCGTAGAACTTTCGTGTGTCATTCGCACGGTACAGTTCCTCCATAGCCTCGCGATCTCGATCTTCCTCCTGGCGCTTTTTCTTCCGTAAGACCGAATTTTGTCTGTTCCGTGCGCGTCGGTAGCGCTTTAGTCGTTTCTCCTGTTCGGAGCCATAGTACCAAGCGCCGCTACAGCAGTACTACCTATGGCTGATCGAATGTCCCTCCAGCCATCTTCAAGAGTAGCTGCGCCAAGCTGCTCTTCCGTTGGTAATGCTGCTTCCAGCTGCTGCGCGTACTCCCGTACAACCTCGGCGTCCCGGAGTTGCCCGATGTTTGGTCGCGGTGGGCGACTTTGACGCGTGTTTCGCACCGTCGAAAGTTTTGAGCGCATGCATACTGCAACAAGGTAATGGTCCGAATCAATATTCGCACTGCGGTAGGTGCGAACGTTGATGACGTCAGAGAAGAATTTACCATCGATTAGAACGTGGTCAATTTGGTTCTCCACTTATAAGTCAGGTGATCTCCAGGTGGCTTCGTGGATGTCTTTGTGGGGGAAGAAGGTACAACGGCATTTTAGATGACAAAAATTTTCTGACATCAGAAATGAGTTCAGCACCCCAAAATTGGCATTTTATGTCATTTTCGATCACTTAAGAAAGACTTTTAGGTTTTTTCCAACGTTTGTTCAGAAACCCGCCACTGTGCGGGGGATTGAAAACACTTTGTGTACAGATAATTCATCCCGGATTGCCTGCTATACTTTTCACAGTTCATCCTTTATACACCCCCGTCTGTCTGTCTGTTTTTATATGCCCGCGACATCAGCCCGACAAAAGGAATTTATCTCAAACTCACCTGACCATATCACTCCAAAAAAGCTGTCCATTTTACCCCAAACAGGACGGCTTGCTGAAAACGCAATTTCTTCCATCATTTTCGATCAAACTTATCGCAATTTTTCATTACAACTGTTATTTTTATGTCAACTGTTCTACTTCAGCTCAACTCACACACTAGAAGGCTGTTTGCTAGTTCACATTTTATCTGTTTGCATTTTATTACCCGGTAGAAGACAGGTTCTACCAGGTTTTAAATACTTTAAACCAAGTAACGGAGGCCCATAGGTTATTTGGAGCTGAAGGGTGCCGTTACATCCGCCCCTTCTTAACAAGATGTGAGCCCTATAGAAGAGCATGACTAGCATTCATTATCTTTAGTTTTTTTTTTTTACAGTTTAAGGTTATTTCACTTTATTGACCAATGTTGACAGGTTTGTCTTTAAGCTCTAACTGAAGCTGCGTTCTAGGTTAATTATCTTTCGTCCTTATGGATGACATAGGCAGACAGTTCCGTGATTGCGAGTGGATCCGTTAGTGTCGGTTGGCTTGATGTCTCTTCAATTACCGGCGTTTCCTTTCTTCCCACGTGCTTAGTTTCGCCTTCGAGGCTAACATTGATGCTCTTTTTTCCCTCGTTTGCAGAAGCAGGAAATAGTGCAGCCCTAGCTTTGGAATAGATTTCTGGCGCAATGTATTTCGCCTGCCACTTTGGCGAGAATATTTGTCGCTTCGCAGTATTTATCTTCGTGTTAATGTTATGGCGGTATTGTCTTCACCGTATAGTCACGTGTCTTGCTCGCCCTATAACTGCGTCGATTCGCCTTCCGCCGTTTTTGTTGTCGTCAAAGTTTTCATCCTTGTAGGGAGTTGGCCGGTTGGGTGTACTACTGAGAGGAATGGAAATTAAGACAACAACAAAAACAACTACAAGGAAGATGAATCCTCCTTCTCTGTAATATACTGGGGTTCTTTAGAATAACCCTCTCTTTGTCAGCTTCGTCATATTTGTCACATTGTATATACAAACTGATTAACTAAGCGCTACCAATCATGAGGTATAGTTCTAGAGCACTCGTGAACGGGTGGCCTAAAATTATTATTTTTCTAGATCATTTTTTGAGTTGAAACCATTTATCGGTATAGTGTTTTTGGCAAAGTTTCAGATGCTCATTTTGTTCTTCCAAAAAAAGATCTAAACTGTAAAAAAAGTCAAAGTGGTTGTTAAGAAGACACGACCGCAAGGTAACGCGTTGATTGGTAGCTTTGAAGAGAAGCGTTGATTTTGGATTTCCATCTTCCGATGACAATTTCTGCATGCTAGCTTTTGTGCGTGACTACTAAAAGTTATCCACTTGTAATCACTTGTAAATCACTTGTATTATAGTGCCAATCACTTGTATGGGAAAAAAGTAACCAAAAAATTTAAAGAAAAAATCCTACACATAATGTTCATCCACCCGAAAAAAACACCCTATGCAATATTTTAGCTCGACAAGACTACCCAAGTAACACACAAAACATGTTAGAAAATAATTCACAATGACAGTAGTCATCTAAGAATACTATAAGCGCAATTCAAAGCTTGTGTTGTTATATTCTTGTCCTCGAGATGTTATTTCATAGCATAAGTGTATCTAATATATTATCGAATATAAACTGCTGCTGCTTATCTGTAACTTGTATTTATGATGTTATCCAAACAGTACAGAAAGCAACTTAAAATACAACATTTGTGAGATGTTTTTCATCAGTAATTCAATCACATTTCGAACACAAACTCATTTTTTCCTAGTTCTGGAGATGTTTTTCAATAACATGAGTTGAACAAACAACAACTATGACACAAATGACACTTGTCTTAAAGTTGTCTTTCAGATGTTTTCACTATGTATTAGAAAAACTGTGTATGAAATGCCCAGCCGGGGCAGCCGCGCGCGTTCAATATTATACGCCTAATAACAATACTACGTACCTGTAAAGTACTTTTCCTATTATTGGTATTCGAAAACCAACGTAAAACTACTTGATCAAATTGTTACTGGAATTATTTAAACGATTTTAATAAACCTATTCGAGCTGGGTCAAAATGCGCCATGAAAAGGTAAACAAAACGCTTACAGTGCAACCAATATCACTCTAATTTTTGTTACCGTATATCTAACAACGTTTTCTAGTTTTGAATTATTTTATGTCTGGATAACGTTGAAACTATGCGAAAACAATTTTAATATTCAAGCGACAGAAACAATTAATTTGGAAGGTTGAACATTGTTCTTCATCATCAATTTATAATTGATTAAAAGTGCCACTGACAAAAACGATCATCGAACTGGTTACACTGCGCGTAACACTACATTTGCGCATGCGCTGGGTAAATGTTGTCATAGCAACGCATTTGCGCATGCGCTTTGTTATGGCGAATTCTGACCCACGAATGCGCGAATTTCTTTATTGCACTGGGTCAGTGCAGATCTACCCGAGGAAAAAAAGAACATTGCGGTTGACGCATGTAAGAAAGAGATGCCAGATAGTTGTTCACGAACTAAGCCCATGCGGTGGTGGGGTAAATTGACTCTTCGCAATGAAATAAATCAGTGAACATTCTGTAATGCATAATCTATTTTCCACTGATTGACAAATAAAAAAAAATCCAATGAATGGCGCATAATTTTTTCAGAAGTGAAACGTAATGTTTCACCATGAAATTTGACGCGCACGTAAAACTTTGTATCAAAAGCTTGATTATTCAAAACGCCATAATCACTATTTTTTCCATTACTGTTCCTGATATAAATCAGTGTCGTTCTGCGATATTTTTATTTGGAAGTTTTATGCTTGCGTCAACGATGTTTTGATTAGTTAGCAATTACAACTTAAAAATAACCTATTTTCAACGTATTTCTACCATATTGGTACTCGAGATGTATTTTACAGCCTTGGTCTAACAAGTTGGCTTGCTTTCATGAAGTTTTATAATACTTCATAAAGTACCAGTACTTGTTCTAGTAGCCTTTAATTTTTGCGCTTTTCTGGTGATAGAGATGTCATGGAAAAAGTAATGTCAACTGAAATCTATGACTGAAGGTTTTATTAGAGGAGTTATCTCAACTGCTCTATAACAACGTGTGTTACTTGGGTAAAAACATGGTGGCGCAAAGCGATCGAAGTTTGATCTTGAAAAATTCAAAAAATCACCAAAATTGAGAATTTAGATAATACCAGATCTGGACGTTTAATGCATTTTGGAGTCATCTGCGACCAGAAAAAATCTCGAAAACCAAAATTTCATGCACCCCACTCCGCTAATTATCCAGCCGAATGCTGTTAGAATTCAAGCAAATCTGTTGGAACATGACTGAGTTTGAATCATTTTCATATAAATGTTGCCGAAAGACGTAATTCGTAAATATTTTTTCATTTCTTCAAGTTTAAACAACTTTCAATGCCAAGCTAATTTTGTGCAGTTTTTGTAAACTATGAGATTTTTAAAAAGATGTGAAAAAGTGGGTAAGCGAAAGAGGGACGTCACACAGATTAAACAAACCGTTCTGGTTGTGAAAATATTTATAATCATCAATACCATTTTACATAAGCACATTTTTCTCTATAGTAAGTCATGAATTATAAACAGAATACTAAGTTGTCACAATAATGAAACATTTTCAAATAATTTTAACCCACATTTCGCGGAGAGAAATCAGTTTTTGCTTCGAATACAGACCTTCGAATTGTAATAACTTATTATAATTGGCACAAACCGTATTACATATGAAGGATCGTTCCGATCACTAACCGTGTTCAATAGTTTTATAGTTTCAACTATAGTCGTTAAATTGTAATCAAAGCTTAGATGTCAGGTGATGCTATACGGCATCATGCGTGGTGAGTGGGCTAATTAACTCGAAATGCATATTATTATTAGTTACTCAAGGGGGAACTAATTTATTTTATATAAAACTATGGCATACTAATAAAAATTGTTATAATGAGATTGTGTGCCAAACATGACTCATGTTATTTATCTTTTGCAATGTTGAATAAAATATCAAACATTCTAAACAAATTGATTACAGAAAGTCGCACATGTTAACATTTCGAACGATTCATTAACGATTAGTTCAAAACGTAATAGAAAAATATCGACCCCATAAACAACTAAAGCTGCCGTTTTACGGCAGCCGAATGAAATTATGCCGCAAGCGGTCACTAAAGTATACTACATTTATTTACATGTCTGTTCAGGCCTTTACGAAACGCGACTATTAGAGGCGGATACATTCACTAACTCAAACAAACATAACGACCAACGTAGACTGTGAAAATTGAGTATTGCCAATTTTTATTACAGTTCCAAACCCGATTAGAGACCTGAATAAAAAGAAGCAGTTAAACCCTTGTGTAAACAAGTTTTATATGCCATGCTCCGGTTATAACTCAATTAAAACATACAAATTTAATCACTTTCGTATAGTGGAGGAACACACCCACTAATTCGAAAATAAAATTAATGAAAAAACATAAAAAATAATTGATTCTAAACACGAATAGTAGATATAAAATGAACAAAAATAATACTATGTTAACCGTAATAGTACATGCAATTAGCAATCGTATGTATTAACCGAAATAACGAAACAACCCAAAATGGTAAAACAAACTCGAACAGAGTTGCAGCCTGCCGCACGCGTCAAGCCACTAAGCCACTAAACAATCCGCTAGAAAGTCTTGCTTGCCTTCCCACTCAGAATTAGCGTGTTTAACCAGCCGAAGGGCGGATCGGCTAAAATAGATGCACACAGAACAGAGACCTTTCGAAAATAGTCTTTTATTGATAGGGTAGGTGGTTTAAATTGATGATAGGTTTTTCGAAAATAGGTAGATCGCTGCATAATTCGATCATTTACTCTACATATTTCATGCATCCGCGTGCTAGGCGAAAGACCCAGCCCAGCCGATCCTCGGTGGTCGATCAACTGAAAAGTGAGCAAAAATGTGCACAAACTGGTGCAAACACTTGTTAAACCCGTGTTGACTTCTTGCACGGGACAGAGCTTAACGAGCGAGTCTTGCTAGTAATTATACTTAATTTGTTTGCAAAACTGTGGCGATACACACTCATCAAACCACACTGGCAATGAACCGTGGTCATCGCTTAACAAGTGGCGTTTTGGGGTGGATTTCAGCTTCAACAACTGTGCAGCTCAGCCGCGTAACTTGTTGGCGTGGTCGATTGGCAGCTCCGGAGACCTGAATATCTTAAAACAATTCAAGGCCACCGTTCGCTGCAACCGCGGGCTTTTAGATACAAGGTGGAAAATTATGATTAGCCGATATAGAAGTCAAGATTCGTTCGTTAATTAGATAACAGTAAGGTTTTTCCCTGATTGGTATTCCGCCACTCTGCCAGCAGATCGATAGGAGACCGCTAGCTGCGAACCAGCGGTTCGCATCGGAGTAAAGCGGTGTCCTTCGAAGTCATCGTGCAGAGTCGCACCTTACGGAAAGTTCAAATCGCTTCGAGCAATCATTTGTACCACATATTATTGAAGCACTTTTTTTTCGCTCATACGCTCGAATGTCGCTAGCCAACAAGAAGCCGGATCGGCCAGTCATGATGGCTGAGAGCCTCCGGGGGTTTGAAGCTCACTGCTCAAAGAATAGTGTTGTATTTGTGGGAGGGGGAGAGTGTTGGAAAGGAAAAATTGCAAAATAAACAAGTTTTTAGTTGCTGTTATTATTGTTGTTGCTCACGGTGGTGAGTAATAAAAACTGACAGCCTCCGTATCACCGATTCTTCTACTACTAGCTGCCACTATTTACTAATGGTCAGTCAACCGCCGGTTGAAATGATCGTCACTGATGGTCAACCACTTTGATGCGAGAGGAACGACAAAAAAAACGGAGTAATTCGCACAAGGTTTCTCATTTGGTGTAAAGGGTCGCAGCACTGTTTCAGCGGAAAGAATAAACGTAGTGCAGTAATATGATATCGATCGGCCGCGTAGAGTTTCATGCGACATATGGGAATGATGGTGAATGTTGTAATTCTTAACAGAAGAACTTGAGAAGTCTGTTGGATGATGCTCTAACACTTAGGGAATTTCTTGTGACCTGCATATTATGTATACCAACCTATTTTTTGTGTTTTAACTCGAGCACTAAATTTCTTACTTCACTCGGCGTTGAATTTTTTGACGTATTCTACATCTTACCCGGTGTTAGATCTCATTGAATTTTCAAATTCTACAAAAATCGACTTTTCAAGACCAACGAAAATTCAAGATATAGATTACGGAATAATGTGAAGCGCAGCATCTTGGAACCATAGATTTTCGTGGCTAAACCCTCCATAAAACCTTCACATTATAGCTACAGTTTAATTTTGATCCAATATTAATTTGGGGTTTCGCCCTCAACAATCAATAAACACAGCATGCAGGCCCTCATTCCCTTTCTAAAAATACTTTATTGACCGGATTCCTGAAATGATGCGAACGCACCCCGAGGGCAGATTAACCTGCTGTAGTAGTGTACAAGCAACCGCGCTCGAACTGTCAAAGGTCAGGCTCTCGTTGGAGGGTTCAAGTCGTAAATCGTAGCACGGTTTCTCCCGGCTCGGCCCTTCTGTCCCATATGTGGGCATTCGCGTCGGACGACATACAGGACGACGCCGCGGACGTTCATCCACCGAGGGTAAATAAATTATTGTCGTCTTTCTTTTATCACAGTCGAAGGTCGACTCTCGGCTGTAAGCATTGTAAAAACTTCCGCCCCGCTTGGGCCTGTACTGGCGCACAAAGATCGCCTCGATGATGACGCGCCAGGCGACAAGTTGCTGCACCAGATCTCATTTAATTTAGTGTTTTCGCGGGCAAGGGACCTCGGACCTTGAAATGAATGCTGCCATTCGAGGTGGTAACTATCTTGATTTGAGTGCTCGGCATTGTAAGCTCTGTTGTTTAGAAGCTTTGGTATTCCATTGGATTCCTGTTTTAAGATTGTTATTTTTTTTTTGGCTATAATTGCACGTCTTAGATGATAGGAAACAAGTTGACCTTTCCCGCCTTCGGTTGTGGTAAATTTAGCAAACCGGTATACACGGTGTTCCCTGAACGACAAGTGTTTCTTGTTCTCATTATGCTTCCGTGCCAAATGAATTGAAACGTGGGTAGCATTTAAACGTTGTAATTATAATTCGTCGCTACTAAAAATAAACTTGCCGAATTTACGTAGCAAGAAAGTTTTAAATTAAAGCTTTCACCAATACCGAACCACAACTGGCACATTCTATACCATCTTCGGACGAACTAATTTGTCAAGCGAACCCCAACCATATTGCCTAGCGATTCATTACTGCGAGAGGCAAATTTCTTTTCGGTCTAACTATAGATCTACTGCCGAATTGCGACACGCGAGCGCTGCTGTGGCAGACGAATCGCATCGAATTTCAATTAGTTTTTCAAAAGACCTCCTCCTTGTCCGCCTTCTCTTCGCCATTCACGCGTGACAAGGTTCGTCGCTGACCGGCCCGTCGAAGTCTCTTCACCCGTTCGCTCGCTCGTTCACTGGCTGATTTGACGCCGTCGACCGCGGCATGCACGACGTTGCATTTATACCTATATGGCGCAGTCCACTTTCGGTATGTTGAACTAATTGATTGATTTGTGTCGGCAGCGGCAGCGGCCACAGTCTAATGCATCGGAGCTTTTGGCGAAATCCGTCTGCCGGCGAACCGCACGCGGTTTCGTACAGACAGGTGCTGTTTTCCAACGACGGCGCGTGAAACGGTGAAATCACCCTCCCACCCTCTTTAGAACACCGGCGGCAAACCGGGAGTCTCATTATGGAAAATGCAGACGCCCACCAGTCCTACCGCCGTCACCTTTCGCCCCTGATCGCCGCGGTTGGTTGCAGCGGATTTCGTTGTTGTTCGCGCTCGATTAACAATTACCTAATGGCCTAGAGTGGCCCAAGCAGCCAGAAGTGATTACCTCTAGCAACCCTTTTGAGTTTTGTAAAACATGTTAAAAATTCATGCTTTAAAGTTTGCTGGACAAACGATGCAAACATTAACGCTATAAGCGCATATTAGAAATGTTTGTTCGAATTGTTCGGTATGGCTTGTGGTACACATATTTATTGGACCGGCAGCGTTGTAAATATGGCGTTAATAGAGCCGCAGGAAATATATTGCTTAAATCATACATAACATTTGACCAATATTGGTTCAACTAGTGTTTACAAATTTTGCGAGCATTATTACTAGCAATAAATTTTTCCTTGCTAGGTTTTAAAAAATTTTAAAATTAATTTTTTTCAAAATTAATTTTCATTATTTATGTATGTTTACGTTTTATTCGTTCAAGCTTACATTTTCATGCTTAACAATATGATACAATCAACTTAATTGACGATACATGAAAGTAATGCAAATGTGAGTTAGCTATATTGTGTTAGCACTTCCTGTGATGGTGTTCTTTCAAAAGAATGATTGAATATCAAGGATACTTGAAACAATCAATTTTAAGATGACAAGACCGATGATAAAGACCGAGGGTCAATTTATTAGGGCAATTAGGTATTGTGGAGTGACGGCCAGAGATAATTTTTTTCGCCACAACCTACCGGAAAGCTATAATGTCAAGGCTAGAGGAGCTTACCTTTTTGATCAACTCATCATACTGATGATAAACTACAAATCAGTGCGTCTTGAACTGTCCTACAGATCAGACGTTTTTTCGGTTGCTTGTGGACTGGTCTTTGACTGCCTATAGCTTCAAAGTTTGTGTTTTGTCAGTGTGTCTTTTAAAGACTACCTGAAAGTTATTTCCCATCAGTCTTTCTCAAGACTACCTACTTTTGAATTTAACATTTGTTTTAACTTTTTTCGTATCACCTGAAATGGCTGGACGGAAAAAGAAACCTCGCATCGCTGCGGGGAGGAAAAGAGAGGCATCTCTTTCTGACACTTCGAGTGTCTGTAGTGACAATCCTTTTGATATTTTGCCTGAGTAAGAAGCTGGTGAAATGGAAGTTATTAATAATGAAACTATACAAAATATAAAATCTTTAAAAAAGGAGAAAGTCCCACCTATTGTAATAACTATTTCTTCTGAATTTAATATATTCAAAAAGGAACTTTCAACGTTTGTTTCTGACGTTAAAGTTACCTATCAAATTGGCCGTAGAGGTGAATGCCGCTTATTAGCCGACTCAGTAAAGGGTCGTGATCGTCTTGTTCAGTATTTAACTGACAAGATGTACAAATTTTTTACATATGACACCAAGAACACCAAGCCGTTCAAGGTTGTCTTGAAAGGTCTCACCAACGATCAAACCGTTGATGAGATCAAACTTACTTTAACAGAATTACTTGGCATAGCCCCTACCCAAGTAATTCTAATGAAACAAAAATCACGAGGCGAAAACAGTCAGAGAACTGGAATTTCCCTTGTTAATTATTTAATTCATTTTAACCGCAATGAGGTTAACAACATAAAATTTTTTGAAAAAGCACATGCTTTGTATAATGTGCGTGTAAAGTGGGAAATTTATAGGAAGTATGGCGGAGGTGAAAAGCATATCACCCAATGCCGTACTTGCCAACGTTATGGCCATGGTTCCAAATTCTGTAACATGGACCAAAAATGTCTTAATTGTGGAGACTCTTCTCACAAAAAGGACACATGTCCTGTGAAAGAGAGTAAAAATTTTCGCTGTGCGAATTGTAACGGCAACCATATGTCAAATTTTTATCAATGCCCAGTCCGTTTAGCAATTGTTAAGGCAAGGCAAGGTAAACAAAATTCAATTTCTCAATTTAAACCAACTTCAAAACAAAATTCTCCAAGCGTACCAGTGACGCATAGTTTACCTACTCCTTTGCATACCCGTTTAACTTATGCACAGGTTACAGGTAGTTCGAACATTATACCGCCTAGTGTTGGTAGTTCGAAAATGACCGTTAATATGGGTAAGCAAAACAGGCTAGAAAATAATTGTACACCTATCACTCCAGCTAATATTGCTGCCGAAAATATTTTTTCTAATGTCAACTGCCTGGGACCTATTACGGCAGGTAAACTTTCTTTTTTGCAACAGGCAATGTTCGATCTTATGAACGCCATGTTGCAGGCAAAATCAATGTTTGAAGCCATTCAAATAGGCACAAATTTTACTATTAAAATTGTTTCTAATTTAAAATTTAGCAATGATTTTAAATAAAACAATTAAAATATCAAATTGGAATGCTCGCTCATTGAAGGCCAATGAGAATGAGCTTTTTAACTTTTTAACAGTAAATAATGTGCATATTGCAATTATTACTGAAACATTTTTGAAACCTAACATAAAATTAAAATATGATCCCAATTACGTGGTTCATAGATATGATAGGATTCAGGGTTCCGGCGGTGGAGTTGCAATTGTTATTCATCGCCGAATCAAACATCGTGCTCTTCCCCATCTTGAGACGAAAGTTATTGAAACTTTGGGAATTGAAGTTCAAACTGAACTTGTGATTTTATTTATTGCCGCAGCATATTTACCATTTCAATGCACACGCGAGCTCAAAAATTATTTTAGAGGTGATTTACAAAAACTCACCAGAAATCGTTTGAAATTTTTCATAATCGGCGATTTTAACGCTAAACATCGTTCATGGAATAATTCTCAAAGTAATTCCAATGGCAAAATTTTATTCAATGATTGTTCTTCAGGATACTATTCTATTTTGTCTCCGAATAGTCCTACATGCTTTTCTTCTGTAAGAAACCCTTCAACAATTGATTTGGTGCTGACAGATCAAAGTCATGTATGTAGTGATGTGATCACACATGCTGACTTTGATTCTGATCATCTTCCAATAACTTTTTCTTTATCACATGAATCAGTTTTAAACCCTATGAGCTCTGTTTTTAATTATAACAAGGCTAATTGGGAAAGATACAAAACTCATATAGAGAGAAATTTCAATAATGAGCTTGATTTGCAAAACGAAGTGAATATTGATTCCGCTTTGGACGCATTAAAATGTGCAATTGTTGATGCCAGGAATTATTCTGTTCCAAAGGCTCAAGTGAAATTTGATTCACCAATAATTGACGAAAATTTTCAACTTCTAATTCGTTTGAAAAATGTCCGCAGACGTCAATATCAACGTTCTCGTGACCCTGTTTTTAAAACTATTTATAAAGATTTACAGAAAGAGATTAAACATAGATTTACTCTTCTGAGAAATCAAAATTTTGAGACTAACGTTGAAAAATTGAAACCATATTCAAAACCATTTTGGAAGCTGTCGAAGATTCTTAAGAAACCTTCAAAGCCAATTCCAGTTTTAAAAGATGGTGAACGTTTTCTTGTATCCAATGAACAAAAGGCTCAAAGACTTGCTCAGCAGTTTGAGAGTGTTCATAACTCAAATTTGAATTTTGTGAGTCCAATTGAAAATGAAGTCACACGTCAATTTGATTTAATTTCTTCCCAGAATTTTTTACCTGCAGAAATAATTGAAACTAACTTGAATGAGATTAAATCAATTATTAAAAATTTCAAAAATATGAAAGCACCTGGTGACGATGGAATCTTTAATATACTAATCAAACATCTCCCTGAGAGCACAATGGAATTTTTAGTAAAAATTTTCAATTGCTGCTTCAAAATTGCATATTTTCCCAAATTATGGAAAAATGCAAAAATTACTCCCATTTTAAAACCGGATAAGAACCCAGCTGAAGTTTCAAGTTATCGACCAATCAGTTTGCTTTCTTCAATAAGTAAACTGTTTGAGAGAATTATTCTTAACAGAATGATGTCACACATCAACGAAAATTAAATTTTTGCAAATGAACAGTTTGGATTTCGCCATGGGCATTCCACAACTCATCAATTGCTCAGAGTTACTAATATGATACGAGCTAACAAATCTGAAGGTTATTCCACTGGAGCTGCTCTTTTAGACATAGAAAAAGCATTCGACAGTGTTTGGCATAAAGCTTTGATTGCGAAATTGCAAACTTTTAATTTTCCAATTTTCCTTATCAAAATTTTAAAAAATTATCTTACTGATCGAACTCTGCAGGTTGTCTATCAGAATTCAAAATCTGATAGATTTCCTGTCAGAGCAGGTGTACCTCAAGGTTCAGTCTTGAGTCCAGTCCTGTACAATATATTCACTTCAGATCTTCCTGATTTGCCTCCAGGATGCACAAAGTCATTGTTCTGCGATGACACAAGCATTTCCGTAAAAGGAAAAAGTCTTCGTGTCATATGCAGTCGATTGCAGAAAAGTTTAGATATTTTTTCTTCCTACTTGCAAAAGTGGAAAATCTCTCCCAATGCTTCTAAAACTCAAATGATAAGCCTAGGGCTTCTTTCCTCAAGCCAAACAATAATCACGTTGTTAAGATGAATGGGGTTATTTTAAGTTGGTCTGACAAGGTTAAGTACTTGGGACTAATTTACGATAAAAAACTTATTTTCAAAGAGCACATTGAGAGTATACAAGCCAAGTGCATCAAATATACGAGATGTTTATATCCTCTCATTAACAGGAATTCTAAACTTTGTTTAAAGAACAAACTTTTGATTTACAAACAAATTTTTAGACCAGCAATGCTTTATGCTGTACCGATCTGGTCAAGTTGCTGTTCAACAAGGAAGAAAACGCTTCAAAGGATTCAGAATAAAATTCTGAAGATGATTTTGAAGCGTCCTCCTTGGTTTGGAACACTCGAATTACATAGACTTACTGGTGTTGAACCATTAGAAGCTATGTCAAATAAAATTATTAACAATTTACGACAAAAATCGTTGCAATCCTCAATTGCTACGATAAGCTCTCTTTATAGCCAATAAGTTAGCAATTAAGTTAGTTGTAAGTTTACTTCCCCTTTTCTGACAAGTAGGTTTAAATCCCTACGAATGATAAGTCCTAATTGCGAAAGCAAACAAATCCTAACAATTAAAATTACAAATTTCTAACAGTGTTGAGAAGTCACGATTTGTGATTGGACACACATACTTATTATTTACTAATATTTATCATAAATACTTAAGCTACTAACAAATCCCCCCTTAAAAAAAAAAAAAAAAAAAAAAAAAAAAAAAAAAAAACTACAAATTAGTAGGAAAGACCATGATTTATCTTTGAGGTCAAAAAAGGGATGGTATTGATCAAAATAGAAACTTAGCTGTTGCAAAAATATTCAAACGCAGCTTTTTATTTTTGAGATTCACAAAAACATTGGTGATTTATCTAAATAGCCTTCATACAAAAATTAAAACGGAAATTCTACGTATTTAGTAATATGTGCATAAATTCTCAATTTGATAATAGTTTTTTAATAATTCCTGTGAAATTAGATGCCTGTAGAAGCTATAGTTCAAACGCGTCAACTTACGTCAAAGTGTCGCATAATAATTGCTCATAAGGTTTGTCGTTTTATCGTTGTGTTTACTAGAAAACTCAGTGATGTCTCTGAACTAATGTTTGTGGCTAGGGGCACCAACATTCACAGAAATGGTTAAAAAGCTATAATCTTTCATTTTTTTCAGTTTGAGCTTCAGGGTCACACCTGTGTTCATCAGTGTTATCTTAAGAAAATTGAAAAATTCTTGTTTTACGAAAATTCATCTATACTGTTAAGGTAAAAATAGTTAAACTCGGGAATGTTTATGTTTACGACAGAAGAAAAACGCGACTATTCGGGATTTAATACTCCGCAAATCGATTGTTTAAAGAAAATGAGTCAATGATGATAATTAGAAAGTAGATTAGATTGAGCAACACTTTGTGCATTTGTATGAAGCACTAATTTGGTTTTATTCGATACTGAAAAATATATCAGCCTCTTTTAGTATCCATGTTTCATGGCCATAGAGGGAAACCAGGAGAATCAGTGTACTGCAGGATGCAAGTTCTGTACGGGTTTGCCGGCTGCAGGACCTTACATAGTTACGAAAGAGTTTATGACAAGCCCTATTCTCGCAACTTCCTTCTTGAGCGGTCGAAAGGTCGCTTTCACTGGTCTATAAATAATAATAATGGTGTCGATAACGTCCGCAAAACTCCGCAAACGTAAGGAGCATGTGACACAAAACAAAATAAACAAATATCGTAATAATGGTGCCACTTCTTTGCACACCAGGCCACCATAAAGCACTTTCCAATGCGATGTAGAACAATATGCTTCACAGCCCATCACCCTGCTTCAAATGATTTAACGTTGATGTAGGATCGTCAGCTTAATGAGTTATGTTGGAAACCATGCTCGATCATAATCCGACTTTACTCATTTCTCTGAATCGTACGTTGCCTGAAGTCTATGCACAGATTATGAGTCTGCAAGTAAAATTATCGAGTATTATCGAGATTTGATCGCAAGGTGAATAGTGGTCCGAAGTAGAGCATCCCCCTCAAAAACCACATTGGTATTCGTCAACACGTCGTCAGTCCCCCCAGTCTTCAGTTCTTATCTCCCCGGAAAGACGGTTAGGTAGTACGTCGGGGCTTTTTGTGTTTGATACATCTTCACTTTTATATCTGCTGGGAAATTACCTAAATGGCAGCTGCCACTGGCCTGTTGATGGTAGAATTGTCTCATACGTTATAGCTCCAGGACAAACTAAGAGACGGCTGCACAAGCCGCGTTCAAAAAGTCCGGTTATTCATATATCTTTTGAACTAGGTTTTCCGGAATAGTATCTGGCCTGCTAAATACCATCATGTTATTCCTCGTAAGTGCATACGAAGAAAACATGCGCAGCGGTTTTCTCCGCATCAACGCTTTCGGCACTTATGGGGGACCGAGGATTTATCTCCTGATACCTCGTATATCTCTTGTTTCATGTTAGTCGAATCAATCTACATTTTCCTTGATTTGATTGCATCGTTACTGTACGATACTGTACGATGCGATCCGAGCTTCGAATACCGGATCACGAATATACCCGGTTAAAAGTCCCAGCACTACTTCAAAGATCGCTTTGAGGTGCAGTCTCCGACTTTGACCACCGCCTGTCGTTCTAATTTACGGTTATTCAAGACCGTGATTTCCGTATTACGGAACGCTAACTCCAGTTTTCTGGAGTGCATCCAGCTTGGCGTATGCAGTGCTTTCAATGTAAAGTTTGTACTCGAAAAAAAAACGCACCATACAAAAGTGTTCGCCAGAAACTTATTTTAAGTCGGATTTTTTTCATACTATTAGGAAATGGTTTCGGCATAATTGCATTATTCAATTTTCTTTCCATCGCTTAAAGGCAGCACCTTTCCCCTAAGACCCTTCATTGCATTTTGTCGAATGGTTGTGCCGACCTTCTGGGTCACTTTCATTCATTATTTCTTCAACTCCAACTCGTTCTCAAACATCTTGGACCATTTCCGAACTTTAGCCTTCATTATGGCCCAAAACCTTTCCATCGGACGAATCTCTGGTGTATTTGGGAGGTTGGCGGTTTTTGGTACAAAAACAACGTTATTGTCTCTGCATCAATCCAACGTTGACTGCGCGTAATGGCATGGACACCGCCACTCGATACGCTAAATTTCGCTGTAGGTGGTATCCGTTGTGATGTACGATTTACTCAGTTCACCGCATTGGCATATGGCCTGCCAAAGGAAGTACTTTTTTGCGAATATGTCCGCTTTTTACTTCCTAATGTCTTCCGGAACATCAAACCGTGGTTTGGCAACGTAGAACTCCAGCATCGGTATCTGCTTTGCGTCTGTCTTGATGTAGATTTCGTCTTCCATAACACATCGGTTTCTTTAACCATTCTCGATGCAGCTTCCTTGCGCGGGATTTGGCCACCGTGTTTTATTGATCACGCCGGTTCGGTGTCTTCCGGACCTTGAATACATGTAGTCCAGCTCGTTTCATGGTTTGCTGAACGAACCAGGCGGAACATTTTGTCTTCAGAGCCGCATCGCGAATCGGAAGGTTCGGATTACGCTTGAAAAATTCCAACACCTTCCGGGCCATCACAGGGTCAGCTGTCTTTGATTTTTTTTCCACTTACAGCCTGCCGCTCGGTCGTCCGGGATTCCTTGAATGATTCTACCGCCCTAGACACACTTGTCTTAGTTGACTTCCGACCCATCTCTTGGTCGTAGTCGGATTTTCCATGACGGCGCGCAAAATTCTGTGGCGATGTGAACCGTGAAACCGTGAACCGATTTTATGAAATTTGCACATGTAAATAATACAATCCAAACTAGTTATACCCAGCTTTTCATAAATTTTTACCCACGAACAAATAAAATACACACGGATAAAAATGGTGCATTTTTTTCGAGTACAGGCTTTATTCCAATGTAGATTTTATGTAGCTTTACTTATTGCCTGCTCTAGATGTGTATTCAAGTCTAGTTAAGTTTTTTAAAAGGATTACTACAAGGTATTTGGCATTATCTGAGAGTTCCAGAAGCTCACCTTTTCAACCTAACATTATTAAGCACAATTTATTTTCTACGTGTAAATGGGATGGTAGTGGTTTTTTAAGGATTTATATTTATACATTCCCAATCGCACCACGAGGAGACGATGTTTAAGGCAATTTGCATTCGGTTTGCGACGATATCATTATAGTTGCCACAAACAATTATGACTATATCATCAGTAAATCCAACTATTTCAAAACCTTTTCTCACAATTTTCTGAGAAGATCATCAACTATTGATGACCACAGTAGAGGAGATATCACTTCTCCTTGCGGGAACCCTTTTATAGGTTTTACACTTATACAAGATTTACCAAGGCTTGCTGATATTTTTTTTTTTTTGATAACATCTCGTTGATAATATGTATAATGTAATTGTCGAAACCGCGTTTCTGCATTGCAGCAGTCCTTGAGTCATGAGATGAGTTGTCAAATGCTTCTTCGATATCAAGAAATGCTGCAAGTGAAAATTATTCCTCTGCATAAGATTCCTCTAGTTATGTAACACAATTGAAATTTTAGTTAACAAACAGTCACAAATAAAGAAGTTAAACCACTTTGTGTTTTATTGAAACAGATGTACTTCGGTCTTCACTTGAGTTGATAATCAACCCGGGAAAGTGTGTTTTCATTTTTACCTCTAATGTTTCGCCTGCAGAGCTAGTACAAGAACCATCATTTTTTTAGAGCAACTCATTTGAGTGATTTTTCGCAAGGATTCATTGTAGCCTGGCGGCTGCTGGAAGTGTTTGGCAGACAGACAGGCCTTTATGACGATGGGACATCTGGCGGTTTCCCAGCCTTCGACAATAAAACCGGTCTCTGTCGCTTCCACCTTTCCGGGAAGAGAAATCATTCAGGTACTTCTGACTTTCCGGAATAGCCTGAGGGCCCCCTAATGGCTGTTTTGTTTTAAAATTCCATCCGATTCCGATGCCAGGCTCACCTTTGAGTAGTTGGCGACATGATTATTTTCTCATTGCGAACTCTTGCTCCGGGTCAAATGCTGTTGTACGCCCCCCAACACAGACAAACAATCCTTTGCAAAGTTAACACAAGATCGAAGTTTGCACCGGGGTTTGATACCAAGGCTCCGCTAAGGTTACTCATATCCCGGCAGCTCGGTAATTCGATAAGGTTAGTATAGGAGTTGCTGAACAGAAGTGGACTATCACAATAGAGTGTCGAGTTATACGAGTCCAGCCATTGACCAACCTTGAAAATGCTTTGGTTTTGAACTAAACGAAAAACTACAACATTCTTCTAATGTTGAATGTTAGGAATACAATACATTTTTTGAAAATAAAAACTGATGAATATACCTATAGGAATTAGGCAAAACTTAAAGCTCCAATGAAAAAGATGTTAAGTTTTATTGAATTTCATTGTTTTAGAGGATATTTGTGATATATTTTTTGACTAAACTTAATTTTGTTTTACCTATTCTGTACATAAGAATCATTTTGAAATACTTCTTGGCTATATTTTATTCTGACTGTCTCTGTTTAATTTGATTGTTTTTTAACAATTTTTCAATGGTTGTTTTTTTCTAGTCTGTATAGACGTTATTCAACCGTTTCGAGTTGAGTTCGGAATTGATTCTTCATTATTCTTTTTAATTTTTCGGGGCGTTCTCAGACGTTTCAAGCTACATTTACGAGAGCTTTTATGTATTTTGATTTAGGTTTGATATCGTTTATTTGAGTTCGCTATTTTTTCAGGCTTATAGTTGCTTTTTTAAATTATTAAATACTAATATAAAACCAGTTTTTTAGTTTTTTTTTGTTTTTGTTTTGGAGGCCTGCTCCATCGAACGGTTTTTATTTGTTTTAATTTATGTTGTGGGCTTTCGCTGCTTTACGTTTTTCAGGGTTTCTGGGTGAATTTTGATCATGCAGTTTTCTGGTCGTTCTGACTTTCAGAAGTTGGAGATATGTTTGAGATTATCTTATTTTCATGCTTTTTGAGCCGCGATATTCTGCTTTGGGTTAGTTTTTCAAGGCATTGTGCGTACTCAGTAGTGACTTCGGGGAGTTCAAATCGTTCCAGATCATACCGTGGCGCGTGACGGTAGCGGGTGTTGTTGACAACCGAACGTCTTTGACTCATTTTGACCATCAGGGGATAGTGGTCAGAATCGACGTTTGCACCACGATAGGCTCGGGCGTCAATCACAACGTGATCGATTTGTGTTTCTATGGCCATGTTTTTGGAGGTGGCGAAGTCAATGAGTCGACCAATCTGAGCGTTGAGATCTCCAACAACGTTTTTGACGTCATGTTTTGGGCAGTTATCATATGCATGCTCCAGCTGCGTGTAAAAAGGACCGTCAGCGTTACTTCCTAGGTAAGGGCTGTGCACGTTAATGATGTTGACGTTAAAGAAACGGCCTCTGATCCCCAACTTACACATTCTGTTGTAGATTGACCACCACCCAATCACGTGCTTCTGCATTTTGCCTATCACAATGAAAACTGTGCCCAGCTAGTGTGTGTTGCCGCTGCTCTGGTAGATGGTGTAACCATCTCTGTACGTATGTACCGATATTCCCTTCCAGTATACCGTTTTGATTCAAACTTCGAACACTTTACAATAAAAGTCGAATTATTATACATAGCTAGTGTTATTAAACGAATGATTATTATATACGATTTTGTTCCTTAGAATGTTCTTCACCCAGTGATGTATAGCTCTTCACAGTAGGGCCACTTCCGAGGAAATAGCAGGCGTTGAGAAAAGTGACAGTTAGTATTCAGACGGTTTGCCTTTCTATCTCTTAAGATACGTTTAGACTATTAGACAGGTCGGTCTGATTTTGACCACTGCAGAAATCGAAAGTCTGCTCGATTTACCGTTCGACATACTTTGTCAAACCTGTTTGCAGCGATGGAAGAAAATCGTTTCTAGCGATTTTTGAATACATATAAATCTCTTTTGTGATGCATTAACATCTCTGTCAGTGTGCGATACACATTTACTCTTCTCACATTTGCAAGCAGATCTATGTGTAAGACGAGTTACGAGGATTGCAAAGGAGCACCATGTATATAGTATCCCTGCTGGCGTACTCTCTTTCTCTTCCTTCGCACTATTCGCCTCTTGTCGTGACTGCTAACAACAACATCTGTATCTAAATGTGCACAGCTGGCAAAATGGGGTTAGTCGCAATATGTACATATGATGAACAAAGATCATTCATGATCATTCAGCCAATGATTGAGATTTTTGTCAAAAAGAGAGTGAAAAAAAAGTGTGTTGTCTCCTACTCCCATAATGAGATTGTTTTGGTGGCAGGTTCAAGTTCCCAGTTGGTTTAGAGATCTTGCTTGTATAAAACGTGTGTCAGGATGGACAAAAAGGTAGAAAAGGTTAACATATCCGCAAAAAGTTCGGCAAGTTTTCGCAGTAGAGAATGGCGGTTTCAGATGCGGAAGGCGGAGTTCAAAATATCAAGAAATTATTTAATGAAATTGATCGCTAGTCTTTCGAAATAACCTGTATAATGATATACACTATAACTAGCATCGAAAACATTTTGTTTCATTAGGGTGGTTCATTTATTTGACATAGAGTGGTTTATAATATTGTGTAAAAATGAGTATAAAAAGAAAAAAATCACTTTTCACTCAATACCAATAGAAAAATTCCTGAAAATATAATATTTGCTACATCATTGTCGTTAGGATGGCAATGTTGAATTGGAAAAAAATACCATGTAAAATGGCAAGATATTTCAAAACAAATTTACAAAATGTTTCAAAAAACTACTCTGTGCAAAAAAATATAACTCAACCAAAATTAAGATTGTGTCTCGCGGAAAATGTTGAATGCTTCCATGTCATTTACAAAATCACACACGGGAGGTGCATGGAATTTGAATAATGTTTTCTATTCCAAGTGTCTTCAAAGTACATGAAACGGTGGATACTGATGGAATATGTTTTTTTGATTTTGTTTGAAAAATCTACTCTCTAGGGCACTTGTACTTGTTTATGCGAATGCTGTACCAGACAATTTATTCGTTTTATTTAGGGGCCGTCCACATACCACGTGGACAGATTTTTAACGATTTTGACCCCCCCCCCTCCCCCCGTGGACAAATGCCCATATGAATTATAAAATTTTTGTAAGGACCGTGGACATCACACAAAGCTGTCCACGTGGTATGTGGACAGCCCCTTACCACAATAATGTCCTTCGCCAGGGATAGGGATCTCAATCAATAAGCAACACAATTGACTCGTTGTTTCTGAGTTTGCGTCGTTTTGACAGTTCAACCATACATTTTCTGACAAGTTTACATCATCAGAACGTGAACGTGCCCATTGGCTGAAACTTTGCATAGTCGTTTTCATAGGCAAAAAATGCCCTTTTGTGCAATAGGTTCAATTTTTTGAAACACAACTCATATTAAAAAGCTATTGAAAAATGCTATTATGATGGTATTGATGATTACCAATACTTTTAGAGCCAACACGGTTCGTTTGAGCGGTGTGACGTCTTCGGCAAAGTTGTAACTCATAGTTTTGTCTTCCAAAAAAATATAGACTGTAAAAACATATTATTGATTTTTTAAAAACAAATTAAAAGAAAATTAAAAATTAATTATCCAAAACAGCCCATTTGAAAAAAATCGATTTTTTTTTATAAAAACTTCGAAAGATTACCTGAACAACGAAACCGGTCATGGAGGAATCAGAAAAAAAGCTATTTTTTTCACGGGGTACATCTTTTTTGGAAGTACAAAGTTATTATTTACAACTTTGCCAGGTGCACTATGACAATCAAATAAACCTTTTTGACCGTAGTAACATTCTGAATTCCTCATACAGTGCTCTATTGGAAATTAAAAATATGTCTACAGTCGAAACGGTTTGTTTGATTGACATAGTGTCTTCGGCAAAGTTGTAGATAATATTTTGTCCTTTCAAAAGAAAAATATTCCTTTTGAAAAAACGATTCAAACAATTTGTTTTTTCAAAAAAAAAATTTTTTTTTTCAAAAAACGATAACTTTTTTTTCTTAACTTCTAAATGGTCGGACTAGTTTCATTGTTTTGGCAATCTTTTGTAGGTTCTATTAAAAAATCAGATTTTTAAAAAATGAGCTCATTTGAATACATAATTGTTTTTTAATTTTTCGTCTTATTTTATTTTTCAATAAATGATTTTTTTAAATGTATTTTTTTGGAAAGACAGAATTATTATCTACAACTTTGTCGAAGACGTCACAGTTTTATTTTATACTAATTTTTCACAATATTATGAATTATGATGTATTCGATGCTAGTTATAGTATATATCATTATACAGGCTATTTCGAGAGACTAGCAATCAATTTCATTAAATAAATTCTAAATGTTTTAAACTCCGCTTTCCACAATTGAAAAAACGATTAAGTCCCAGAGAGTCGATTTTTGCAATTTTTTTTTCAGATGACACCAATTCTCGACGTTTCATGCGTTTCTAAGTCATTTGGCATCAAAAACCATCGAAAACCGATTTTTTTTTTTGGCTATGAAAATACAGTAATCACCCGATTATATCAGTACCCGATTTTATCTGCCCCCGATTTTATCACCTTTTTCGCCCAATTTTATCATCATATAACATTTAACGTCCACCATCTCCGAATCTCGCAATTATTTACAAGTGCCAGTTCCACTGTCAATTAAGATACAAACTTTCGTCTTTTAATGTCTGTAGACAGTATCCTGTAGACAGTATCCTCGATTAATTTTTAAAATCATTGGTGTTGTTTCAACTACTTCATCGATTTTTTTCCCTCTCTAGTTTTGCTCAGGCCTATCGGTCCAAAAAGCCAGGGATTGTGACTGTTAGATACGTTACGTACGCCATCTATTTGTTTCTGCTTCTGGGTGAATGAAGAAAAAGTACAAAAAGTCATGTGTTTTGAAATGTATTGAAGAGATATTTTGTGAAAGGGCTATCAGTAAACCACATAAACACATTTTGGGTCATTTCTGATCCCTCTTCCGTAACCTTAGAAAATAGCTGAAACTAATTTTTTGAGCGGCTTGAGATATGTATGACACTAAGAGAACAACTTCACAGCTTTATGCAAACACTAGTACCTATCCTACGAACCAGTAGTGAAATTTATGTTTTACTTATATGAGAGCTCTCCCTCTTCCAGAGGAGGGAGGGGTGTCAAGTGATCATTGACATATTTCTTACTCCTAATAACCTCACCATGTCAAATTTGGTTCCATTTGCTTGATTAGTTTTTAAGTTACGTAGAAGTTTGTGTTATATTTGTATGGAAGCCCTCCCTTTAAGATGAGGAAGGGGTCTCGAGCTACTCTAATAACCTTTTCCGGCCTCAAAAACCCCTACATAAAAATTTTCACGCCGATTAGTAGAGTAGTTCCCACGTCTATAAGGATCAGAGAAGCAGACAGACCGATAGAACTGCTTTTTCATATGATTTGATTTCTTGTAGTAATGTAGTAATCAAAATCGCTGATTTTACGTGTTAAATTATTGGTTTACCATCTTTTATAACAAAATAATAATAAAAAAAAAAATTCCCGATTTTATCACTTTCCCTTATCACTCCAAACATCATCAAGGGGGTGATATAATCGGGTGATCACTGTATTTGCAATGGTCGACTAAATTGATTGCCCGGTTTTGTGATGGAATTGCTCTGATATGAAACATGATGGTGCAACATCGACGTGTTATATTACAAATTACGTAACGCTGAAAATCTAGATTTCAGACCCCTCCCCTCTCCTATGTAACGATAGGTAGCGTTCGACATGACTCCCCCCCCCCCTAAAATTACTTACTACTTACTTACTAATCAGTCTGACTCCTCTCCGAAATTTTCAATTTCCAGCAAACATGATAGTTACGTAACTGTCTCTACTACCCACCCCCCTCCCTCCCTCCCTCCTACGTAACAATAAGTAACGAAGTGATTCTTTGTAAAAAGTCAATCCAAAAGGAAACGATAAAAAAATAAAATATTACACGTAGGTACCCTGAAACTTATTGTTGCTTGAAAAGAATTATTGTTATGTTTACTAAAAATCTTAGTTCAATACGACTAAAAAGAATTTAGTTTTAAGAGATAGGTTCAAGCATTTGAGTGTCTACTATCAATCACGCAAACTATGCCAAGCTTGCGTTTTTTAAATTTATTTATATCAGGTAGCCACCTTCTCTCTCTCTCTCCTCTTAGCACTACCTCTGAAATTAATATGAGGAAAATGTTCCATTCACCAAAACATAACCAAAACGAGAGGTAGATAAATTTTTCGGCATAACCGCAAGCTTAACGTAGGATAATTCGGTTAATTGAATAATAGCAAAGTTTGGTACCTATTAATTTCTGTATTACCTGCTTAAGCAGCCTTTTTTTTAAATGAATAAAACAAAAAAATATTATATAATATCATGTTTCACACTACTCCAGCAGTTTTTCATTAATTGGTGTAGCAAACCTGCTGAAAACAATCGTTGCCCAAGTAGTCCGATAGCCTAAAATAACTCTCCCTCCCGCCGTCACCGTACCACATCATTGCTACTGCGTCACTGTGATGCGAAGGGGACAAGTCAAGTTTATTATTCTCTTTTGCTATCGTTTTTCCTCGTGCGACGAGCCACGTACGGAGAAAAAAAAACACAACGAGTTGCGCGGATCATTCTCTTCTAAGAGCTGTATATAGTCTAGTTATGTATTTATTATTTCCGAGTGAGCAATGCATCAACATTTTGTTACGTACTGAGAGGATTCAAGTTTATTCATTACTTGAACACATCGCAATCTGTACAGTTTGGGACAAAACGACAATCGGGTCATAATCGTTTCGTTTCCATCGCTGCCTGTTTGTATGGCAGTGTTCACACTGCTTGTACAAGTCGAAATGAAGAACTGTCAAATGAATTTTTTTTATTGCTGGATACAGCTTCAGTCTGGTTTTTTCTTCTCCATGTTAATATTTGCCAGCACAAAAGAAACGAAAATGGTGTTTGTTATGAAAAGCCAGGACAAACAACTGAAAAAAAAATTCAAAGGTTGCTATGTTCTTGGAGTCGAACGAAAAATAGAAACGATTCTATTCCATTCGACATATCGAACGGCAATTAGAATCACAATATCGAATAGATGTAAACGTAAACCAACATTGCATTCAATATATATTCGAGCAATCAGCTCGAATCGGATAAAAAATCAGATAGTCTAAACATACCTTTAGCGACTACGTTGAAGTGTTCGGAATTTGAATCATAGCCGATTTCTAAATTCTCTGTTTTCATGTACAAAACGTATTAAAATCAATACAAATAGCATTCAATTGCAGCAACAATGAAATAACCAACATGCTAAACCCTTAAGATCGTTGAAAAAAATCATTTTTCGTTGATGTTTTAGTGCAAGAAGTTACATCATAGCTTAAATGTTCTAAATTAAATGCAGTACGGTACCTCCTGGAGCGCTAACTGTCGAACTTGAGGACGCTAAATAAGTCGGGAAGAATGCCAGTTCTTCCCAGAAAATAAGAAACTTGCAGTTTCATGATTTTCTTGCCTAGGTCTACGAAGATTGTTCTGGTCCGTATTAACATTATTTGCTTCCTGTACGGATTGTTTTTACGGCTGGCTTGTGAAGCCAGCACCAACCACAGTCCACGCCGGAGGACCATCGTGACAGCACTGTTTAGAGTCCCACGCTGGCACCAGGACGATCATAAGCCACACAGCCTAGTATGAAGACCAGACGCTGTTTTGAGCCGCACCATCTTGGTGAACAGACGCTCGGGTTGGCGAAGCATTTCCTCTACCGCCAAAATATGGTTAATGCGCGAATGATCGCGTCGCACCTTCTCACTTAGCTATTGTCGGGTGACAACATTACCCAGAATACACCAACCAGTTGTGTTCATGTTTTAGCTGGCGGTCTATTGTGATCGTATGACTCGTGGAGTTGTGAGATAGGAACATGTGAGGACCGCAGCTAAGTTTGACGCTTCTTTTAAGTTGTCAACTCACAATTTGAATCCCATACATGACCCGCCATTTGGAATAAGAGCTTTTCGATTCTGCCTGTTAGTAATAGAATAATAATATGTAATAGATTGAAACATATATGCACAAATAAAAAGTTGAAGAAAATATAGAAAATAATAAAAACTTGAAAAACTGCTTGATCTGAAGTTAACAGGTCGCATGCAAAACAAATAGTCTTTAAAATTAATGACCACCAAGTTGCCCGGAGATGATCTGCCCTGTCTTTAATTACGAAACGATTTTTGTATTATTGTGTGTACAACGGTGGAAAGCTGGTTTAACGTCTCAGGTTTGAATCCATGAAAATCCCAATAATTTTGAGCTGATGTCGAAAAATAAAACTTAATTACTGTTAGGCAAAAAATTGATAACATAATAGAACACTAAAACTGAAATATGTTGGGTTAGTAAAGGCTATATAAACATTATAGTAGTATAGTAATTAAATTATAATAGTGAATCTGATCTAATTGAACATCGTTTGCCATTCTAATATTCTAATATTTGCTTTGATATTCTTTGATGGCATTTTTAAATTTTGTTGAAATATTCACAAATCTTACCACGCATTTCATAGTTATTAATCAGAGAATATTTTGTGTTTTATTTCAGATCTGAATTAGACAAACGGCCTCAAGAAACAAGCAACACAACGTGAAAAAACCTGCAGGAAATCGAGCAAGCAACGATTAGGCCCCAATGTTTGGACCACCACGACCGCGATTTTTCTTATCCAATCGTGCTATGTTTATGTGCTTTCCCCGGGCGGTGGTTCGCTAACGTCCTGTGCTACGAGGCGGCAAGCTCCAGCAGTTGATTCCTCAAACACTTTAAATACCCAACTGCGCTCCGAGGCTGTTGCCGGTTGCGTACAACACGGTGCTGGAAGGAACGCGGGAGGAAAAATTAAAATTTTCCACAAAATTAGTAACGTTGTCCGCGCTTGGCTTGGGGTCTGTTTTCCGCCCCCGCCCATCCGTTGACTGGCAAGATTTAGATTTCCGAGCGCTTATCAGTTTCGAATGGAAAATATCGGACCAACAAACCGCACTGGCTGCTCTGGTCGAGTGTCGAATGCAATCACGTGGATTTTTCAGAAGAAATCATATGGTAGCGGCAGAGCACGTGCCACGCTTGGTAATTGGCCAACGGGAAAGCGTGAAAAGTGACGAACATGTTCGATAGCTTAGCGACGGATAGTGATGGCAAACTAGTAGAATAGTTATTATTTTTATTCTTTTTATTTGCAGTGAAAGTGAAAGTGTGATTTTCCGAGAAGTTGATTATTTTGATTTCGGTGGTATTGTTTTATTCCGTTGTTGTTGGAAGAGAGTGTCCCTTGTTGGTAAAGGTTTTGGAAAGTGTGCTTGAATCTACGTTTGAATCCGAACCGTCGAAGTTACGCGACACCATGGTGATGTCACTGTATCGGACTATTAAAGGCCACACCGGGACCTACAAGCGCAGGAAGAATCGACTGCTGGAAAGAAGGTGAGTAACCGTTGATTAGTGGGTTAGATGGTTCGAAAAGTTCACCATTTGCGCGGCCACTCGATAGTGAATGGGAGCCGACAAGTGCGAAAGAGCGCTCCGCATAATTGATTTTGGTCGATGGCCCTGTGAAGTGCCTTTACGTAAAAGGCAACTGTCGAGTGTCCGTTATTGGCTAGCGGTGTAGTGAAAGTAATAACCGCTAGCTTGGTATGGCTAAAATTAGACAGCGAACAAAAAATCTTATCGGACGCTTAGAAACTAGAGACTTTGAATACATTTATTTATGATTCCCTCGCACAAAAAAATTGTTAGAAATGTTACCAAATGTCAAAGATGTCGACGCAACTGCAACTGGGTGTGGCAGGGGTTTACAAAGTTCCCGATTCGGTCAAATCTGAGGACACGTGATTGACAGCATAATCGATCCAGAACCGAAGTCCGGCGCAAGAGAACATTCTGACAAAGTTCCTATCCACGCTGCCCGCTGCTCGGACAGAAGGACGTCCAATTAGTAGGCTCTGACAGTTGCATGAATTCGCGGTACACGGTGAGCTGTTATCTTCACGGTTGGCTGTCAGAATGGCCGCATTTTTGCCCTTCCTTCAAGTGCACGGCAATTAATTTCCTAGGGAACTAGCGCAAACAGTAGTAATAATAGTGTGTGCGCGTGTGTATTGGCCACCAATCTACGACTGATCCGACAAGCGAAACCGATAACGAGTTCACTTGCGTGAAGCTGGACGAAGAATTGCGTGATAGAAGCCCTCATTAAGGAAGCGCCAGTGTGTACAAAGTCAAACAGAAAACTTGAAGCAGGGCGAAGAACACAAATCCGCTTTCCGTTTCACTCCGGAAAGGGGGTTTCGCATGGCACACACGCGTCGGCTCTCTGTTTCCAGGTTAGTTTGCCGATTCTATTTTGATGGTTCTGTCAAGCCATGCGATTCTGTTGTCAGCTTTGTGGACACCCCACAAATCATACGACGTTTGTTTTGAATTGCGGCCGTCAGGAAGGATTGTGATTTAGCTGATAATGTCATTTCTTACAACTGGAAAACTTTAAATGATTCGTTAAAATTTCAGCCTTCTTGCGCTCTATTGCTTTTCTCATACAATGTTAATTATTTGTTTCCAAAATTTAGTGGCAGCAATTTAAAGATATTCATTTTACATTTACGTTAACAGCTTGAAGCAATTTTTGGATCTGTTGTTCATTATAAAGTTTGTAAACTGAAAAGGTTAAACCTACGAACCTATGTCCAATCCAAAAGAAAATCAGTATCATAATAAGTAGCGCTGTAAAAGATTGCTTCCGTTTTAATACCATCTGCTTTATTGATAAACCAGCTCATTAATATACAATAGGTCGGTTGGGATGGGAGACAGCACATTAGGCCAGATGCCGTCGGTCGTTAAATGTCCAATTGACGCCCTTGCTGATACTTTCGGTTCACCGAAAACGGAAAACACCCATTAAGCCCGCTCACGCGCTAGTAAGCTTACTACCTCCGAAAAGGGGCGGGCCACAGAGTTTAGCAACTTACCGTCTGGAAAGTGTTTTGTTAATTGTTAACTAAAGTGAAAATCTGTGCGCATGGGTCAAAAATGGTTTGACGCTTCATAAATTGCGGTACTTTGAAGTCTTCAGTTGGGTAGTGGTATATACCTACGGTGTAATTAGTATCTGAAATTTGGTAATGATTTCTAGGCTTTTTCACTGGGTAGGCAATTACTCGTTGTGCTTGTAGATTTAGGTCATTATCGAATTCGGCTACCGGCAATTGTTGCAACAAAATGAGGCACAGTAAAGAAAGTAGCAGGATTCCAATTATCGATGAATTTAAATTCAAAACAAAGATTGGGTAGAATTTCGAAGAACATGAAAAAATTGCGAAGGAAAATTTCCTTCCTGGTTAACCTTAAAACGAACATGACTAAAATTAAGGTAGAATGCACTGTGAATATGTTTTATGCTTTTGAATTTATTTACTACTGAGATTTCAGCGCTTCTTACTTCGCTTGCTATTCTGCTAGAGGCATATTACTGCAGTAATTCCTGCGCATTAATGTAGGCGCCAAAGTGGTCGATTTGTGTTTTTTTTTGTGATTAAACGATAGAACATACAAAATTTAACCTATAAAGACCGAAAGACCAAAAGCGTGAAAAATGGCGTCATTTATTCACAAAAACGAAATGACGTGACCGCCATTTTCACTTCACGTGACGTAAATCCAAAACAATTATGTAAGAAGTCCAGATGAATAATGACAGAGGCCACGAGTGCTATTCTGCCGTGAGATGACAAAGTGACGTAAGTGCCACTTTCTCGAATCTGAGTTTTTCATGCCAATTTGTTCCTTATTCGAAGACCTATTTTTTGATATCTTCCTTTTCGTTGTTACTTATTCGTACGTTGCATAAAATCAAAAAAACAAAGTGACGTTGGCACACATTTCCATACAAAAGTGACGACGAATTCTTTCGTTTTTGGGCCGTACTGAAAAACGGATCACTTGGATCTACGTCACAATGTCATCTCACGGCAGTATTAGACTCAACTATCACGTATTCTGGACCGCAAATCGCGACTATTTGATGGATTATTAAAATATTGTTGGAGCGGTTCAATCGCTTGTAGAAACGGTGGAAAAATCGCTGTTTCTACAATAAAATGTCGTTGGTAACATAACTTCAGTTAGTAAACCTGCGTTCGGCAATGTTTTGTGACCATATAATTGCATTATTTACAAACTTGATTGTTGAAATTCGTCCTAACGTTTATTATACGAACGAAAATTTTATTCGCTGGCGCATACGTCAGTCTGCGAAATTACGGTAGATTAATTTTTTGCTTTGGAGCATATTGGCCTTTATTGTGGGTTTGTCTTGGCCACGAACTTGGTTATTTTTTAACAAAAAAAACTTTAAAAACGAGTATTTTAGAATAAGCTTCATGACCTTTTTTCCCTGTATGGACTTCCTTACTGCGACCAGAATCGTTGATCTATTGTGACATATGCCCGGTGTCTGCTTTTATTACTAGCAATACCGCTATTGAGAAGAGGCATGCTTATTATTATTTTATCCGTGCTTGTGTGTAATGTGGATTTTACCCTCCCTTTTTTACACGCTATCTGCTCTACTATACGAGCCTCGTTCCTCCTGCCAAATATAGCCAATTAGGGTAATCGCTCCATTATTCAACTCAACAGCTCGGTGCACGTATATTCATCTTATTTCTCCCATTTGTCCAATTTACCGTCAAATTTCTACAAATTTTGGAAGTAAATCTATTTGCTTCTCGATTTTGACAAGTGGTTGAAAGTTTTACGTTAAAACATGGTTAAATTTGACGATAAATTGATTAAAAAAGCGTGATGAGATAAATATAGGTACTGAGATGAATATAAGAGAAGAAGTTTCGTTGAACGCGTCCTTCTGGCCCATTTTATTGATAAGAGGTATTTATTTATGTTATGCATAAGTCACATAAAGATATTATAGTTTCCAGCGCAAAGGAAGGGTAAGTGGTTGAGGAGCCTGAGAATTAACCCATGCTTAAGTCCTTTTTGACATTGAACGGCCTGTTTCTATCAAGATTCGAACTCACGACCATCCGCTCGACAAAGCAGACTTAGTAAACAGGCGGCTACGCAGCATTTATTATATAGATCCTACAGTTATCCTACACATTCAACGTCGCTTTAAAAAGATTAAGAGCTCTGTAAATTGCATAGATGTTTAACTGGTGCGTTTCGTACAGTTCTCTCCTAAATCACTCAAAGCAGGGAACGAAACATGTCCAATATTAAAAGTTTATAACTCAGTCAGCTTTCGACAAATTTGATTCATTTTTGCAGCAATTGATTGGAATATTTGCTGCCGATTCGCCAAATACAAAAATTGTAATCTTAGTTATGATTATGATATTGATATTGTATTCTTATGATATTGTATTCTATATTGAACAAAGTCAAAGTATGATATTGTATTCTATATTGAACAATGTCAAAGCTTGTTTTTGGTTTCTGGAAAACAGGCTGGAATGCCATCAAGTATTATTACCTTTAGAGGCCGGAACTTACTTTCTGATGTCATTTTAAAGTCCAAGATGACACCTCCCAGTTTCTGGGAAACAGCCCTTAATGGCCAAATACCACCCATGTGGTTTATTTCCGGAATGAGGATGATTTTCGAAATCTTCATATGAGCAAAACTGAATGAATGAATCCGTTTTTCATCACCCGTCACTGCAAACAAAATAATCCATGTAACTCACCAACAACTTTCTTAAGTAAACTCTTATTTGGTAAAATATGACCATATAATATGCATGAAATGCGCTTATGTGCACAAATCTGGTGGCCTTGTACGTACATTAAAAAAAAAAAAAATGGTTACGATGTTGTATAACTTCGCAGGCTATCTTAAATGACCTTATTTGAACTTTAAAATCGCATTCTATACGACTTGACGCATTTTACTATTTTATATGACACGTTAAATGGCTTTGTATACCACCCAATATTGCGTTTATAGGGTTCTATTTTTATACGATAAAAACATATTTAATGTTGCATCTTATGTAATTTCAACTTAACCCTCTATTGCCCAAATTAATTTTTAGACGGACTTCGACAAAACCACTAGAAAGCTTTATAAACATTTTTCAAGTCCTTATTGAAGCCTTTTAGAGGTTTGATTGAAGGCCGTCTAAAGGCGGCACTGGGCACTAGAGGGTTAACATGCACATTTGAGCTACTTAACATACCAAACAAAATCCTCATGCGACTTCCGGTTTGCTGGATATGCGATTAAAAAAATCTTTTCTTTTTAGCAACTGAAGCAGTTGTTCACAGGCAAAGAATCGGCACTCGACGACTCTTGGCTTTGAATCATAAAAAAAAGAAACGCAATCACTCGAAAATGGCTTGGTGGATAACACCTTAGACCTGCGTTTGGCATGGGTCCTTATCGAACAAATTCTCCAATTCAGCATCTTCGAAGATGTTTGGTATTCCTTCACGCGGACAGCAGAGTTGTTAATCTCGCTCATAAACAACATGCAACACCTCAGATGAGATTCTTGTTGCTACCGATATAACACACTGGAGTATTCTCCATTCAAGCAATTTCTCGTTTTTTTTTCGCTCTCTTTGTATTAAGTGTTTATTCACACGATTTTTTTTCGGACGGAAGCAAATTCGAATTCGCTTCCGAAATGATATGCACACACTCGCGTCCACTCTTTTACTCGCGTCTACTCCCCTATTCGCGAGCACGACCAGCCGAAGACAATTCTTTCAAAATGCATTGCGATGACTGCGGAGGGACAAAAACTATTTCGGAAAGGGTATCGGACTAACGTTTGCGGTAAAAAATGGACTTTTTTCTGATGGTGATAAAAATAACCAAGCAGAAAATTGAGTTCAATAAATTTTCCATGGAAGGTTATTCTGTTAGCCTACTTGCAAAAAAAATCTCCGCTCTTGCGAACGGCCTTCCAGCAGTTAACCGGAACATTTGTCATGACGGACAAAAAAACATGCGTGTAGGCATGTTTTTGAGTCCTTTCTTCGTTTTATTAATCAATTCCTCCTCTGTTTTCGTGCCAAAATTCTTGAAGTAGATCTTACGTTTCAGGTTTGCTTATATATCTTCGATGGGACGCAAGTTGGGGACGTTGGGTGGGTTCGCCAACTTGGGTACCACATCGCTTCAAGTAATGGGTCGACGCCAGATCCAACCAAAGCTTGTATTTCTTGATAAACGACGTAACTTCCGACAGGCACTTCATACTATAAATTTCCCCGTTCACGGCCAGTCCGTTGCGAAAGAAGAGCGGCTTTTACATCCCCTTTTCGCTGATTGTCAGCCACAGCAGCACCTTCTAGGGGAACTTGGTATGTGAAATGAACTTCACCTCGGTGCTGGGGGTGGGGGAAGTAAAATACGCAGTGCCCTGCCAGTCGTTGCCATCCAGGGTGGGATAGGTATCGTCGTCCATCACCACTCCCACGTTGCAATTTGCCGGGAGAATCGACTTGACCATCTTATTCAGGCGCTGCCACTGCGTCATTGCCTGCAGCTCCAACACCAGTGGACGGGATTGCCACCTCCCCTTGGGCTTCTTGTCGCTCAAAGTCGTCGGCCGTACGGAACCGAAAGTATGTGATACTTTACAGATTCTCCGTTCCACTCTCAGCTGTCGGTGCATGAAGCAAAACCGGGTAGATGAAGAATGCATTTTCGTTTTCGAGTATTGTTTTCATGACTCCTGGTCGAGCAATTTAAGTCGAGTACTCCTACTCGCAAGTAGGAACTCGCGTACTCTTTTACAGTTGCCGAGTAGAAAGACAAAAGAGTTTTTGCGTGCCGGTGTATGTGAGCTGTTGCTCCGGCGAGTGCGTGAAGAATAAAGAGTAACTCGAAAGCGTGTCTGCAAAAGACTTGAGAACCGTAGTATAAGGAGGAGAAAGGGTTTGCTTCTCGCTCGCTTTGCAACACTGACGTACAGCCATCAACATCGAAATGACAATTTTTAAAGCGACGGAACCAATTATGGCAAGGAAATTCACTTAGAGCAACTCTTTTTTCACTCTCGATGCGCTTCAGTCGCCATTGGTTTTGAATGATATAAGAAAAGTAACCTCTCCCGCACATGATGTTAATTTGACACAAAATCAGACATTTTGTTTACAATATATCTCAAGGTTCATTTAATCAGTCTCCGATTCTCTACAAATTTCTTCAATTTGAAAGTTTAAATTAGTTTGAGATTTGGCAAAGGGGGCGCTTCGATGCCAACTTTATTCTCTTACACGGCAGAGTTTTGTAGTCTTCAACGAAGTTCTACATCATAAAATTTTATGAAACTTCGCAGAAGACAAAATATATTACTTAATTTCTATCGAGGAAAAATACGAAGGAAATTATGATTTGCATTATCACAAAAGAACTCCATAATTCAGACATTTTTCTTCAAAAACTCATAAATTTCTGAAATGTGAAAAGATAGAAATTTTGTATCTTTCCAAAGTTTTATAAAATAATTTATCTACAACTGAATCGAAGACTACAAAGCTCTAGCGTATGAGAGAAAATAGTTGGCATCGCAGTGCTACCTTTGCGGCAAAACCGCAAATAATTTAACATTAAGGTCAAAGTTCCAACTACTTCAAGAAACTTTGTAGATGATTGAAAATGGATTGGATAAACCCTGAGAGTACTAATAATTTCGTGTCAATAGATTTCGTTTCTGGCCAGTGTGAAATGAATTGGTTTAAATCGAATAAATTCAATAGGGTAGAGGCTCTATTATCGTCAGGTTTGTCCAATTATCGTCCGAGGGGTTAATGAAGTCATAGTGAACTAATCTTTTGCAGGAAGATGCTCTGCATTATTAAGAACCATCATGCAAAAAAATACGGTTATAGGACCATATTTACCCCCGGACGATAATAGGTAAAACCTGATGGTAATAGAGTCGATATCCTATATAATAAAACAACTCAATTTTCTCACTAAGTGACACGGAAAATCTAGTGAAGATTCTCTTTTAGTCATTATCATTAGCAGTTTCGAAAATTTGCAATCCTGATCCACCATAACTCTGCACAGTTTCTGGTTGAAAGACACACTGTAAAACGACAATCATCGTTGTTTTCCATCGCTTACTCGAAAATGTGCCTTACGATGATTTTGAAATTTTCACCAGAGATACAGTGAAACCTAACGAATCGAATGATGTGCTCAGATGTTTTGGTGAATTTTCTGTATAATAACGTTCTGTGGTAGCACCGTACCTGAAATGCCCAAACCGATTATCACCAAATTTTGTATACGTGTTATTTATACAAAGAAGCTAGTCATAGATGTTTTGGAAGTGGAGAGGGACAACCCATACACACCCCATAGAGCCGATCAATATGGACACTGAAGATTGATATCTGACGTCACTTTGATATCAAATAATGATTTCTGGTTTTTTTAAAGCTATTTAAACCAAAGCAAAATATTAAAATACTCCCCAATTGCGATCGTTCCAGATCCAGAAATATGTTCAGAAACTGCTGCAAAAGGCAAATAAAAATTTTCAAACATTCTCCAATTTTCTCCATTTTCAAAACTGAAAGGATGCCTTGAATCGACGGTCTGAGATTTTGCCACGGCGATGGTAGTTTTTTTCCTAATTAAAAGTGATTCAAATGGGATGCATATCCCCAAATTGTTGCTGAGATTGTTGGATTTATTTGAGTGTTAATCTTCTTATCGTTAATGAACTCAAGCAGTTTCCCCTGAAGATACCACTGATCAGTGACGAAACGTCGGACAGTAAAAAACAATAGTCGTTCTACTTTTTTCAGACTGCTCAGCCGAAAATACGCCTAACGTTCAGATATCTCAAAATAGTTTTAAAAAATTGCTGTATCCCTGAAGGAAAAAACAAGTGGTTGAAGGAGAATGCATAAAACTGATTGATTGTTGGGTCAGACAAATGCGCTTGGCACCAACTTTGAAGGCCCATATCTTTTGATAAAAAAAAATCACCACCACGAAATTTTCAGGGCAGTTTCGAAATTTCTTCAAAAATACTTGTGATTTTTTTCAGATTTTTCAGTGCCTCAGAACATAGATTTTCAACATATTGTTTTAAATAGTTACTATTGAAAAAATATTTTTTTCTCCAGAAACAATATTTTCGTAAACTACAACCCAGGATGCATCTGCTGTGAAAGTTTCATCAAATTCGATGCAATATTTTCAAAGCAATGTCTATTAGAAAACAATTTTGACCTAAATTTCAAATGACAATAACAACTTGTAAATTTATTCAATTTCAATAAAAATTGGAAAATCAACTTCCCGTGTGAAACTCTTGAAGTTTTTAATACTTATTTGGAAAAATTAGACATCGCGATTTTTAGTGATCCGTTTCACGAATTCTGACCCTGTTGTGTACCAAAAAACGATTGCTGTGGACTACAAAAAAAAAATTCAAGTAGAAATAACAACAGTAGGTAGTTCAAGCCCTTTTACTCGGGCGAGACTGGGTCAGGTAGTATGTTGTCAGTATGAATGTTCTGTCCTTGTCCAGGATTTTACGATACATGTTGTTGTTTTTTTTTCACTTAAGGCTGTGCTTGCAGTTATTTTTAGCAATACTAAGAGGAAGAGATATGCAGAGAGAACAATGTGAGCTAAACGAACATGTCATCACCTGAGCCAAACGAACAAGAAAGGTAACACATTGAGAGGTATTGCAATCAGGTGCAATAACCCTTACCGACTGGGCCCATATAATTGCGTAGGTAGAAGGTGACTTAAATAAAACCTTCTCTCTCGCTTTTTGAACTTATTCATTGTTTTATTGCTCACAACGCTAGTATCAACATCGCAGCTGCTACAAAAAATTAAAAAACCGGAGCAAGCAAGTGTTTCAATATAGGAATTGTTGGGCTCGATCGGAAAAGGGTAAAGGATGTATTTATCTTCACACGTTTTTCAAGTTTATTGCTGAACAATGAATTGAGTATGCTCCAAAATTGCTTCATCGCAGTGATTTTTAGCTGGTGGTTCACAAACCTTTTCTATGGTTAACAGAATAATAATCAATTATGGTGAGAGTATATAAAAATAAAAGTTTAAAATAAAATTTAGCACTTCTACGATTTTTATGATGCACTTTGTCATTCCCCAGGACTTCCAACCGTCACCATCAGTTATATGAGTCGAGTGAAAAAGTTAGTCCACATTGCGCTTTGAGAAGGGATCTGGCACCTATTACATGTGAAACCTAGTTGCCAAATTGGCGTTTTTTTCATCGCTCATCTCTCTCTGAGTATATCTAGTTATTTTGATTTGTTTACTACAGTATTTTCAACAGAATAAATCCTTTTTTTTTCTTCATCTATAATTTATTTGACACGGCACAAATACAATTTAATGTTTAACGGCGCCAATTATATCTGGTAGCTTACTTTCTAAAGTATCTTAATAACTAAAAGCAAATTTTTTATCCTCGCTGCCGACTACGAGCTGAAACTAGATCTAACTTAAAGCTAGAATGTTTTGCATGAAAAGCACTGATTTGTTGTTTGATGGTTTTCCATCGCCATAGGTAAGCAGCATATTGAATATGTTCCGCTGCTGGGCCAAGATATTACGGACTGGCATATTGGGTTGTCTCCCTCGGGACCTGAGAGTATCGTGCGGGTCTAGTTGCTGTTTCCGGATCCGGGGTCTTAACGTGTTCTTGTCGTTTGGTTGGATGTAGGCGGAAGGGAATAGGATTAAACTGGGGCGTGGATGGATTTCAGGAAAACGTATATAAGGGACATGTAGGATAGGTCACGGCTCGCCAAGACATCACGAACAGGAACAGCTGGCTGCCTACTTTCGGCCTGCAGGGAAGCTATTAATTTAGACCTGGCGTCACGGTGTACAGGGCATGACCAAACCACATGCTCTATGTCGTGATAACCCTCACCACAGGCACAGATACCAATTTCCCCAAGCCCAACACGACGGAGATGCGCGTCAAATCTATAGTGATTGGACATAAGCCGGGACATCACGCAAATGGAATCCCGACCTACATCCAACCCCTTGAACCACGGGTTCGTCGATACTTTGAGGATTATGGAATGTAACCACCTTCCCAATACCCCTCTGGTCCAATCATTTTGCCAACTGATGATCGTATTCTGACGTACAAGTGCGAAAAATTCATTAAAAGCAATTGGTCTTTCATAAATATCACCGTTTGTTGCGCCCACCTTAGCCAAAGAGTCCGCTTTCTCATTGCCCGGTATCGAGCAGTGAGAAGGGACCCACGCTAAGGTAATCTGAGTAGATTTTTCGGATAAAGCACTCAGATGCTCCCGTATTTTCCCCAGGAAATACGGAGAGTGCTTAACATCTTTCATCGATCGGAGAGCCTCAATGGAACTGAGACTGTCCGTAAAGATGAAATAATGGTCCGTGGGCATTTTTTCGATAATCCCTAGGGTGTACTGAATTGCAGCCAATTCTGCGACGTAAACAAAAGCAGGATTATCAAGCTTATGGGAGACGGTTGAATTGTTATTGAAAATACCGAAGCCAGTGGACCCATCAAGAAGTGATCCGTCAGTGTAGAACATATTGTCGCAGTTGATGTTTCGATATTTATTGGAAAAAATTTTGGGGATCTGCTGCACGCGTAAATGATCCGGGATTCCACGAGTTTCTTCTATCATGGATGTATCGAAAAACACAGTAGAATCAGAAGTATTTGATAAGTCGACACGATTTGGAATATTCGAAGAAGGGTTAATATTATAGGACATGTGATTGAAATACAATGTCATAAAACGGGTTTGAGAATTAAGTTCGATTAACCTTTCAAAATTTTCAATCACGGGACGATTCAAGACCTCACATTTGATAAGAATACGAGAAGACAGGCTCCAGAAGCGGTTTTTCAATGGTAGTACTCCAGCTAAGACCTCCAAACTCATCGTATGGGTCGACTGCATGCAACCTAAGGCGATACGCAAACAACGATATTGTATTCGCTCCAGTTTGATCAGATGTGTGTTTGCTGCGGAGCGGAAGCAGAAACACCCGTACTCAATGACAGACAATATCGTTGTTTGGTCAAGCCTTATAAGGTCTCCTGGGTGGGCTCCCCACCATTGTCCGGTTATTGTACGAAGAAAATTCACTCTTTGTTGACATTTTTTCATCAGATACCTCACGTGACAACCGTAGGTGCCTTTAGAGTCGAACCAGACACCAAGATATTTGTGTACCAAAACCTGAGAAATCGTTTTACCCATTAATTGTGTTTGAAGCTGAGCAGGTTCATGCTTCCTAGAAAAAACTACTATCTCAGTCTTCTCCGGAGAGAATTCGATACCTAGCTGTAAAGCCCAAGCAGACAAATTGTCCAAGGTATCTGGCAATGGTCCTTGCAAATCGGCAGCTATGGCTCCTGTAACAGAGATTACACTGTCGTCTGCAAGTTGTCTTATCGTGCATGAATTTGCCAGACATTCGTCGATGTCATTTACCTAAAGTTGTAAAGAAGGGGGCTTAAACATGAGCCCTGGGGAAGACCCATGTAGCTAATGCGAAAAGTTGCCAAATCGCCGTGCGTAAAATGCATGTGCTTTTCGGACAACAAATTGTGCAAAAAATTGTTTAAAATTGGAGAAAATCCTTGTCGGTGAAGTTTGCCCGAAAGAATGTCAATAGGAACGGAATCAAAAGCCCCCTTAATGTCCAAGAACGCAGACGCCATTTGTTCTTTGCGAGCATACGCCAGCTGAATATCTGTTGAAAGCAGCGCAAGACAATCATTCGTCCCTTTGGCACGGCGGAAGCCAAATTGAGTATCCGATAGTAGGCCGTTTGATTCGACCCAATGGTCTAAACGACGGAGTATCATTTTTTCCATCAATTTCCGGATACAGGATAGCATTGCAATCGGCCTATAAGAGTTGTGATCAGAAGCTGGTTTCCCTGGTTTTTGGATGGCGATCACCTTCACTTGCCTCCAATCCTGCGGTACAATATTTTGCTCCAGGAACTTATTGAACAAGTTCAACAAGCGCCTCTTGGCATTGCCGGGTAGATTCTTCAACAAGTTGAATTTGATTCTATCTAACCCAGGCGCGTTATTGTTACAGGACAGGAGGGCAACTGAAAATTCTGCCATCGTAAAAGGTGATTCTATCGCGTCGTGGCCCGGAGACGCATCGCGAACAATGTTTAGCTCAGGAACAGAGTCCGGACATACTTTCCTGGCAAAATCAAATATCCACCTACTTGAAGACTCCTCGCTTTCGTTGACCGTTACGCGATTCCGCATTCTTCGGGCTGTGTTCCAAAGAGTGCTCATTGATGTCTCCCTCGACGTCTCGTTTACGAACCGACGCCAATATCCGCGTTTATTTGCCTTAGTCAAGCTTTTAAACTTGGTATCAAGCTCCGAATACCGTAAATAGTCGCCCGGTATACCTCCCTTCTGGAAGGCCAAAAACGCGTCGGATCTTTGCGTGTAGACATCGGAGCACTCTTTGTCCCACCACGGAGTTGGAGGCCGTTCTTTGATCGTTACGCCGGGATATTTTTTCGTTTGGGCTTGCAACGCGGCGTCGAGAATCAAGCCCGCGAGGAGGTTGTATTCTTCAAGTGGTGAATGATGTTGAATCGACTCGACCGCTTTTGAAATCATTTCCTCGTATAACTTCCAATCGACATTCCGTGTGAGGTCATACGGAATGTCAACTGGTCGCATGCGAGTTGATCCGTTATTAATTGAAATAAGAATAGGCAAATGGTCGCTACCGTGAGGATCGAGGATTACCTTCCATGTGCAATCCAACCGTAGCGACGTCGAACATAAGGATAGATCCAAAGCGCTTGGGCGCGTTGGAGGTTTCGGGATACGTGTCATTTCGCCGTTGTTTAAAATAGTCATGTCGAAGTCATCGCAAAGGTTATAAATTAAAGAGAAGCGGTTATCATTGTAAGGGGAACCCCAAGCCACACCATGAGAGTTGAAGTCTCCCAAAATCAAACGTGGCGAGGGAAGAAGTTCTATTAAATCAAAGAGCAGCCGTTGCCCAACCTGTGCTCTGGGAGGAATATATATTGAGGCAATACAAAGCTCTTTACCTTGCATTGTCATTTGACATGCGACAACTTCGATGCCTGGAATCGAGGGGAGGTTAATACGATAGAAAGAATAGCACTTTTTAATCCCTAAAAGTACTCCTCCATATGGGGTGTCTCGATCAAGGCGAATAATATTAAAATCATGGAAGTTGAGTTCAATATTTGAAGTAAGCCAAGTTTCACAAAGGGAAAATGCATCGCATTTGTTTTTATTTATCAAAACTTTAAACGAATAAATTTTTGGTAAAATACTTCTATAATTCCACTGTAAGACAGAGATAGAATCCTTCATATACGCAGTTGAATTAGGCATCGAAGGATACAATCGCTGCAAGGAGGGGCCATTGGGCAGTCAACTGCTTCAAAAATGATCTAACTGTTGGGAGAAATGCTGTAAGAAAAATTTTAATGGATCGGGTACATTGAAAGTTTCAAAAATCCAGTCCACAATGTCAGAAAATTTCACTAATCCAGAGTTTGTTTCATCAACTGGATGTGCAAAAGGCACAACTGGGGTTTTAGATGTTCCTGGCAGTGCTGGGAACTCCTTCTGAAACTATAAATTTGCAAGCCCAGGAGGAGTTTGCTTCGGTTTTTCCGCAGCACTGTTTGGTTTGCTTGTAACTATCATTTCACTTTGAGAAATCTTAGGACCTTTTCTGGGAAGTTTAGGAGAGGAAATATTTTTCCTCTTTCTAGACTCCCCAGGATTGGCGTAAGATGTTCCTGCTGATGAATCGTCAGAATCGGTTTCATCAGAGGACAACAGATCATAAGGGTTTGATGTAATGGGAGAAGTGGTAACGGTCTTCTTCAGCATCTCAGCGTAAGAACGCTTCGAACGCTCTTTGAGAGACCTCTTTATTTTATCCCTGCGCTGCATGTACACCGCACATGTCGAGAGCTCATGCTGACTCTCCCCACAGTGAATGCAGTTTTCAGCATTTTTACTGCAGGAATCATCCGCATGATTCTCCCCACACTTGCCACAACGTGCCTTATTGCAGCAGTAGGCGGCGGTGTGGCCTAACTGCTTACAATTCAGGCAGTCCATGACGCGAGGCACATATAATCGCACAGGGAGACGAACCCGGTGGATCAAGACGTGGCTTGGTAGTGCTGACCCGGCGAACGTAACTCGAAACGAGTCTGACGGGGTGTATACTGTTTTGCTACCGATGATCGATGCTGACCGCAATTGCTTGCAGTCGAGCACCTTTACATCGGGACAGGTTTTGTTTTTAAAGCACCCTTTGGCACTTGCCAGTATACACTCGACGGACAGACTCGAATCGGTTATGACACCGTCGATCTCCACGTCTCGTGCGGGTATGTAAACGCGATACTCGCGTGTGAAGAGCTCAGAGCAAGCTATATCGTTGGCCTCTTTCAGGTTACTGACCACGACACGGAGCTTGTTAGGCCGGACCTTGGAAATTTCGGTCACGCCCTTGTACTCCTTCGTCAGGTCTTTAGAAATCTGTAAGAGGTTCAACTGTTTCGATTTCGGTCCCGCCTTTGGCCGAAAATAGACAGCATAGCTGCCCTGGGCTCCGTCTGGGTAAAGCCTGGGGCGAGGGGTGACTGAAGAATGAACAGGGGAAGGGGTAACAGAAGGGTCAGGGTCAGAGGGGTTCGGGGATGGTGGCGCGGGAGGCGAGGGATCTACATCCATCTACATCACGCTAAGTCTAGCGCACTAGCGCCGACAAGAGCACGTACCTTTTTACTTCTCCCTTCCAGTAAGGTTGGTTGTCCGATCGTTCGAAGTTGCAGCCGTTACAGCCAGCAGCACCAATACAGCAGCACCAAACAGCCACCAGCAGCGAGCCAGGTGTGAGATCACTCCACACAGCGATACAACTCACTGTCAACTGATGGCTTCTTCTTTTTCCTCTTTTGTGTCTCGTCCACTGCTGTAGCACAATTCAGCCAGCAGCCAAATCGGCTTACGCACCAGCTGGTAGTCACGATGCGAAACAGTTGCACAAAGGCGCGACCTTGAACCCGGATTTATTTCACTCGACCAGGCAAACAATGCCAACACTTGTTCACACGTCTTTTGATTTATATTCTATCGGAGCGATCACCGATCATACGTCCGATACTGATGCGTGTTCGGCACAGAATGAGAATAAATGCTTGTCGAGTAAACTACTGTTATTATATGTCATTCAGCCAAAACATTCGTATTAAGCAAATTGCTCAATACAAAAAATTTACAATGTACCATGGATAGACGAATCATCGGATAATCAATCATTCTTCAGAAAACAAAACTGTCAAATGCGCTTACAAATCGTATAAAACTCGTTTTCAATGTCAACAAATGTTGAAGAGTCTATTTGTAGTGTAGAGATGTTTTTTTCATAAATTCTATTGACTACTTTAAGAGGGTAAAAAATTCTAGTTTGGTTTGGTCTAGTTCTAGTTAGCTTTCATAGTTGTTCAGGTTGGGCAGTTTGCATAATAATACGGTTTTTATAAACTTCCAAACGAAACGTCCGAACAAGTTACCTCGTTCGAATATATATATTCATGAGAGCATAATAGCTTGTAACACTATCGAACATTTTAGCTAAGATATAGAATTTCTACCGTAGAATGCATGCCGTACTGTGTGTGTATGCTATCGTCCCACCTAACCGATCGATATCTTCGCGAACTCATCAAAAATAATTACCTGTACAGTTTGACCACGACAGCATTAAATATTTGCTGTGCGGTGCAGAAAGAAGCAAGCGCCTAAAGAGAGCAAGCTTGATCGTGACAGCCATCAATGTCATCTGGATGCGCGAACAAAGCTTATCGTTTAGCTAAGCGAGCGCAGGTTCAGGTTCAGGTTCAGGAAACAATAAAATTTGGAGTATGTTTCTGCAATGTTCTAGCCCGGAATGGCTAGATCGTGACGTTGTCCAACCGGTTGCGACGCCAGTGTTAGCAGTGTCGCGAGAATTACGAACAAATTCTTCTCATATTTAGTGGGTCTTCTTGGTGCCCCAGGCCCATGCTGACAGTAACGGCAATTAACACCGCCAGGAGGTGGGATAATCTGTTGATAGTTGCGCTTAATCGTGTAATCTCCGATTACAATCTGGAAACCAGCAGAATGCAGGAATGCAGGTTTTTGATTCGTCGCTGTTAGTAAAGGAAGCGTGATCTTACTCGGTTGCTATCATACCACTAGAAGATTGGCGGAGGTCATCTTGACCTGTGACAACGCCTGGTTTGTGATACGTCTTCGAATTGCGAAGGTGTTAATGATGACGGTGATGAGTACGACTACGTGTGTGTTCTTTATGGCAGCTTTCGAAACAAGAATGACTTTGATGAATCACGCTTTATGTTAGTTGCTGCAATTATTTATTTGCATTGCAATCGTGGTGTCTAAAGTGGTATGTCATGTTTAATGCGTTGTTGAAGAAGATCGTGCATAGAATTATCTTAAGCCGGCGGTGAAAGAATAGAAGAGCTTATTGCGGCATTGTTACGAATTGATTTACTGGGGGGAGATACTTCTTGGGTGCTTGTTTGACGAGGTTCGGGATTGTACATGACTATGCTTTTACACAATTAAGAAGATTTTGTTTGATCATCTGACGAGATCACTATGATTGCTGCGAGTCCGGAAGGTTCAATGACACAATCGAAAGTTAGAAACTCCAACTAAAATGCCCTACGCAATTGCCCAGGTGAAAGCTGAATTAACACAAATTCACCATTTTTCCCCAATCCGAAAAGCAACGATAAAATTAAGTTTGCCAGCTCATTTGGCAGCATCTGCGTGATTAGTAGCAGATTGGTAGTGCAGGTGTTCCGTCCGGTGTCGAGCGTCTAATGGGTAATTAGGCCTACTGCAGGCCGCAAAGTGCCGCCAGCGCTCGTCGCTTGTCCGATTCGTGTTTCGCTGCCACGTAAATTTGATCAAGACAAAACGTTCCACATAATGAAAAAAAAAAAAAAAAATCACCAGCTCTGAGCTGATGTTGATTTGTTGGTTTAGATTTAAATGCTATAATTACTTTTACTTTTGCGAATCTTGCAGCTTATGCATAAGGTTTTGATTAAATTATTGCCGGTTTGCTCAGCAAGCAGGTGTGGAAATAAAAGGAAAAACAAGCAGTTAAATGTACAAGCGAGTGAAATGCGACCAGTCCTCGGTTGAGTGGAAAGGAAATCAGATCAGGCAGCGTGTCGAGGGGTTCTTCGGTGTAACTTTCAAGCACGTCGGAAAGGGCTAAGTTGAAATTTATCATGGAGGTATTGCGATTATTTTGAAACTATAAGTGATAATACAAGTAGTTCAACAACAAAAAAATTTTCAATTTTCTTTGGTTGTTCACTTTTTATATCAATAATTCTCCTACATTTCTTCAACATAATTTGTCAATGAGTCACGATTCTGTTTACCTTCCTGTGTCATTCTGAAATCAGCAAAAAGCATACGAACCTGATGAAATGATTGTCAAGAATCGACACCGTACAAACACAATATAGAATTGAAATGATGTTTAATTGTAACAGAAAAATTATTAAATATAAATTAAAATTAACCCTCTAGTGCCCAAGCTAATTACTAGACGGGCTTCGGCAAAATCACTATAAATCTGCCCACTCAGATATTTGTTATTTGTTATTTCTATTGGTAAAATCATCTGACACATTGGTGGTCTTAATGATAAAATATCTTTAGGCTAATAAATCTAAATATTAACAAACAAAACACTTAGGATTGTCGTCGACGGAGGAGTCGCCTGAACGTTGTTATCGACATGTTGAAGTCAAATAGTGCTGCTACGTCGTTGAAGCTGGCAGACATAGAGCGTATGGGGTCGTGTTGCCCATATAATGCATTGCGATGTGGCAGAGAGAGAGAAAGTTTCTTTGTCTTAGTGGCCTTTCCGGAGCCTACACATTTAGTTGCTGCAAAATTCTCGGGGCATCAGTTTCACCAGTTAAAATTTTGAAAATAAATACAATCTGTGCTTCGAACAGTCTTTGCTGCAGTGTTTTCATACCTAGAAGTTGGCAGCGATCAGCATACGCCGGTAACTGTTGCGGATCTCGCTATGGGAGGAAACGTAAGGCATAGCGTACAAATTTTCGCTGCACGGATTCTCTTCTTGCAATCCAGTTTTCGTTGTAAAGACACCACACTACACAATTAGTTTCCAGAACTGATCGTACCAGAGAGTAAAACAACGAACGAAGACATAGTGGGTCACGAATTCCGATGCTATCTTGAAGATAAATCCAAGTTGCCGATTTGCCTTCAATATAATTTCATTATAGTGCGGTTTAAATGATAGTGCTGCATCCAGTGTAACACCCAAATCTCGAACCTGATTAACTCTAGTCAAAGTTTGACCAGACATGCTATCTCTGTACAGTATCGGGTCATTTTTTCTATTGAATGAGATCACACAACATTTCTGGATACTAAGTGTTAGTAAGTTGTTAGAACACCAGTCGTAAAAAATGTCGACTAGTCGCTGGAGCTCTTCACAGTCTGTGATATTCAGTATAATCTTGAACAGTTTAACATCATCCGCGAAAAACATGCGGCAATTTTCTGGTAGTACTAGCGATGCGTCATTTATATATAACGAAAAAAGCAGTGGTCCCAAATTGCTGCCTTGCGGGACACCCGATAAATTCGAGAAACATGCAGATTGCTGTGATCCAATCCTAACACATAACGTTCTATCTACTAAATAGGACTTTAACCACTGTACGATAGCTGAAGCTGCTCCTAATTTTTCCATCTTAGCAAGCACAATTTTGTGGTCAACGCGATCAAATGCTGCTTTCAAGTCCGTATTAACCGCATCGATTTGTGCACCTTCGGACATATTTTGTAGGTATGTAGCGGTAAATTGAACAAGGTTGGTAGCAGTAGAGCGTTCCGGATAGGAACCGTGTTGATCTATCGAGATGTACTGTTTGCAGCTAGCGAAGAGAGTATCATAAATGATTATCTCAAACACTTTTGAACAAGCGCAAAGAGACGTTATACCTCTGTAGTTTTGTACATCGCGTTTGTCACCTTTTTTATGCACGGGGAACATCACTGACAACTTCCAACTGGTGGGGAAAACACATCGTCTTAGCGACAAGTTAAACAATAATCTTAGCGGGTGTATAAATTCAGCTTTACATTTTTTCAGAACGCAGCAAGGAATGCCATCGGGCCCAGGAGCAAACGAAGAACACATTTTATCAATTGCAGCTTCCACTTGCTGGTTGGTTATCAGTCTCTGCAGTAGTGGCAGTGGAGCTACGGAAAATCTGCCGAAAGTGTTGAGCAAATAATTCGCACTTCTCAACTGTCGTGTTACCGTGACGATCACCCAAAAACATGTTTTTAGGTAGGCCTTCTTCTTTCCTTTTGCTGTTAACAAACGACCAAAAGAGTCGAGGGTTTCGTCTAAGAGAATTCTGCATCCGAAGAGTATACCGTTTGTACAAAAAGCGATTATAGATCTGGTAGGAATTACTAGCATGATTGAATGCTTGTTTCGTCAAAGTGTTTCGCATTTTGGAATATTTACGCAATGCCGAAGATCGCTGTCGCTTCAAATGCCGCAAGCGAGTGGTAGACCAAGGGGGCTTTGATACCAGTCTGCAGGAAGGGACACAATTAACAAATGCATTTTTGATGGCGTTGGTAAAGTAAACTATAGCATCATCAAGAGAAGGGTCGCTTTCCAAGAATTGCCAATCAATTTGAGAGATAGTAGTGCTCAGGTTTTCGAAGTCAGCTCTGCGGAAATCTAAACTTGGTTCAGTTGGACAATTCTCGACTTGAACAGGTGCCATTTGATGTACCGTTATACCTAGCGCTGGGTGATTGGAGTCGAGAGGTACTAACGGCTCATCTGCTTCGGAAAGCTCACACAAGGTATCGGAATTAGTGAGAACCAAATCAAGAAGGCGGTCATTACTGTTATTGACGTAATTCATTTGAGACAGATGATGTAGGCTGAATCCATCCAACAAGGCAGAGCTGGCAGCTGAGATCTGCGACTGGAGAAAGTCAACGACTGATGTATTATTATTTGAGCGGCCCCAAATCAATCCTGGTTGGTTGTAATCGCCAAACAGCAACGAAATATCTCCACCATTCAAAGACCGATGGATTGGACGTGGTTTGCAACAGCAACACCATCGGCACTGCGATCAGGGGGCAAATAGATGACACCGATACTGATTTTGTGAGCCGGCATTGTAATTAGTACCCACAACTGTTCCAGTGTATCACAAACTGGAGTAGGGTCGAAGTAGCTGCTAAAGCGTTTAGGGACCGCAATCAAAACGCCTCCACCGCGCGTTTTAGAACTGTTTTTCTGATTGCGGTCGCACCGATAAACGGTAAATTCACCACCAAAAAGCTGCACTGAGTGAATCTGGTCGTCCAGCCAGGTTGCGGTCAAAACAACAACGTCGTACTTACATTCGATAACGGTCAAAACAGAAATCGTCTATTTTAGTCCGCAGTCCGCGAGCGTTCTGATATATTATCCGTAGTCCAGTGTTAGCCTCAATGACAGATTGATTTGTCGGTGAATGACTAAAAGGTGCAGGAATATCAGTTGGTGAAATATTACGATCAACGAAATACTTGCCAGTGTTAGCAAGCTGGAAGACCCCTTCTCCATACTCAAACACAGGACCGGGACGACTGATGAACGCAGGCTGCAGTGGCGCGACTGTGATAAGCGGATTAGGGGCTTCCAAGTTGCTTAATTCGGTGCGTTCCGGGGTAGAGCCGAAAGGTACAAGGTGTTCGTCAGCGGGTGAGTCGATCGTATTGCAATCTGCATGTGGTAATTCTGTGGATAGCTCGTACACAGCAGCAGGCGCGTTAGTCGCAAAAGAAACCGCCGGTTCTAGTTTTTTGGACGATCGATGAATTCTCTAAATAATAATAATTCAGAAGGCCAAGAAGCGGGATCCAAAGCAATCGATTTTACATCGGGGTCCAAGCCAATTTCGTACGATATGAATGAATAATTTGTCGTATCGATACCTTTTTGTATGCTTACAAGCTTTCATGCAATTTTAGCCTGTACACTATACATTATTATCAATTTTGGAAAGTTGTATGCAATTCGAAAAGGTTCGGAACTTAATGAATCCAACATGGAGAGTAACCGTGGAGAGTGTATAAACTACATCAACTGGGGCAAATTTCACATTTGTTTGTAAATCAAAAATAACTCGTCAATGTTAACTGTTGGATGTAGGAATAGCGGTCGAAATCACCCTATCTGGGAAAATGTGAATGTTCTTCTGAAGCCTAATTTTCCTTTTTCTTAAATATTTTATTCACGAGACTAAAACACGTTTATTAACTATCTGCCCGCTTCAACTAACTTTAGTGAATAATTATAATAATTCCGATAATTAATAATAAAAGCTGCCGTGGCTTTAAGTATGTTTCTGTTGCGAGGCTGGAGACGACTGCTCATCGATGATGAAGTGGAAGACGATCTATCCGATCGATTCTGTTCGGGATCAGAATGTGGTTCGTGATCAATTTATCGATTCTACTCGGGATCAAAAGTGGTGAATATAGCTGTGAGTGTCTTATTGGTAGCGCCTTGTTGCAAGGGAATGACCGTATTCCAACACTTGTTTATGTTTTCTAGATGTAATCAAATTTTACCATACCATATTAAGAAAAACTACTTTTCTTCATTTCTGAAAGAGATAACTTTGGAGATATTTTTTACCATCAACCGTTTTATGTATCAAGATTAAGGTCAGAAAATATAGATCAAAACTACAAAATCATGAGCTTGAAACTTCCTGATTATAAAAATCGCATTTTGGTAATTTTGGCCGCTGCTCCGTGCAGTCTTTAATTGAACGAATCACCAAATATATTCTCAAGTCATAGCCGTAAATGAGTTTACAATCCAAAACGCAATTTCAAAGCAACATCATTGAAAAATAGTGTAAACAACGGTAAACAACGGGCCTAAGTTGCTGCCTTGGGGCACTCCATTGAATTACAAAAATCCGAGGATAGGCAGGAGTAAACTTCAACACGGACTTCACGACCAGCCAGATAAGACCTAACCCATTCACGAAAAAGACCCTAACGTGACAGTTTGGCCAACAGTATTTTGTGATCGATTTTGTCGAAAGCCGCCTTCAAATCTGTGTTGATTCCATCAACTTGAATTTTGGTCGCTTTTGTAGCAATACAGGTGCTGGTGAAGTCCAACAAATTCGATGTAACAGATTTCTCAGGCATGAAACCGTGTTGATCATTAGAGACGTTATTTACAAATGAAGAAGCTGTACGCGCGATGGATGCCGCGGTTCTTAACAATCGATCGAAAAGACCAACGCATTAAATTTTCGACGAAAAATGTGGCATTGATTACGCGCAATGAAAAGAAATTTTCGCAACGATGAAAAATGTATCAACCACTACACTCTTTAGTCCAATTGGCAGTCAGTAATGTCTGGTGAAAGTCGTCCAAAGCTCACAGAAACGCAACAATTAGGCGGTATTTTTTGGGATTCGCAAGACATTTTATATTCGTCGATTACTTTGAGCATAATAAAACAATCCAAAACAATGTTTTTGTGCTTTATTGGATCGATTAAACGGTAAAGTTAAGGCGAAGCGTCCGCATATGGCAAAGAAAATAGTGCTCTTTTACCAAGATAACACTCCCGCACATTTTGCTCGCGGTGTGACTAATAGTATGAGGGGTTGATCATATTTAGCTCCAAACGATTACATTCCGAAAACGTGATTGAAATGAGGTCGACATCTCGTACCATTTTTGAATAATGGAAGAAAGCAACCCACGTAAAAAAGACCCTTCCTGGACCTTATTTGGTATGTGTCTGAACCTTCTCTACCAAAAGAGGAAAGGCTGTTGAACCACCATGGAATTTTGTTCGCCCCGAAAACCTCCACACGCCAAATTTGAGTCCAGTTACCTAATTAGTTCTTCACAGATTTGAAATAATGTTAGCCTGGTCATTGAATTTTGAAGGTGTTGTGTTCAATTAGTCATACTGGGCACAATTATAATAGCACGCGAGTGAGTCACTAACTATGAAAGTCAACTTCAACGCGCTTGTAAGAATTGGAACGCTTGAGCCAAGACCACTATTGAAGTCAAAAGAATTGGTAAATTTTTACGTTGGACTAACGTCTATATCGAGGTTAGGCGCCTGAATTTGAAAACCTAGTAATTCATTCAGGGAAAAGTGGTCAGGTTTTGAGCGCTAACGGTCATTTCTTTTTAGAATATCGAGGTTTTGGTATAAACCGATCATATATTCTTTAACAGCGGGGGCCTAGTGTGGTTGATAACGTCTCCGCCAAGCACGCTCGACGCCTGGGTTCGTATCCCACCGCCGACATAGGTGTCGATGGTTGTGAGGTGGCGTGATCCACTCACAACCAACCCAACTGGTCTAGATTCAATCCTAGCCGACACCGGGAGATTTTCTGAGGCGAAAAATCTCTGGGATCACGCCTTCCATCGCATGAGGAAGTAAAGCCGTTGGCGCCGGTCCGTTAATAAACGGGTCGTGAGTTAGGGTCCTGGGAGTGGAGTCGCCTCCCTGGGCGTCGGTGATTGGTCACAACAGTGGCGGAACTAGACCGACGGAAAATAAGCGAGAATAAAAAAAAATATATATTCTTTTACGGTTAAATTTATGTAACAGAAACAGCCTATTGTTTGAGATACACTATTGAAAAATTGGTGAATAATATCGATTGTCTAAATCATACCGAGCAACCAATCACTCTCTCTTCCCATGCACAGTAGGGTGGGACAAAAAATAAATGTTAGTTCCCATGCACTTTTCGTGTTCCTTTTGGGTCCCATAACAACTGTGGTACTTTCCAGGTCGATCGGTGAAACGCCCGATTTTTAAAGTTTCCATACGATTTTATATGGGAAATACCACTTTTTGAAAACTTGTTCTCTAGAAATTCCCAGTTGGCTCCTAAAAATATATCGACGCATGATATTTGTAGGAAATTTACCTGGAAAAAACTTTTCTGAAAATCGTAAGGCGCTACGACGCTTGTATAAACAGCTATTCACCCCAAACTGATTGAATGTCTGACGGACAGCTCACCATTGAAATTTTCCAGCAACACTGCTACAGCATGCTGCTATTGCAGACTTGCTTAAATATGAGAAATAATTTCGCGTGGAATTAATTTTCAAAAAGTGATTTTTGCTCAGAGTATCTTCGGGGAAGCCACCAAGATAAATTTAAGTGATATCATTCCTCACCACATGGTTGAATTTGCAACAGCAGCATGCAGCAGCAGTATTGCCAGTAAAATTCAATGGTGAGCCGTTCGTCAGATATTCAATCAGTCTGGGGTGAATATCTATTTTCACAAGCAAGGTAGCGCCTTGCGGTCTTCAGAAGAGTATTTCCAGGAAAATTTCCTACAAATATTATGTGTCGATATATTTTTAGGAGCCAACTGGGAATTCTAGAGAACAAGTTTTGAAAAAGTGGATTTTCCCATATAAAATCGTATGGAAACTTAAAAATCGGGCGCAAATCGAGCGTTTCACCGATCGATCTGAAAAGTTACACAGTTGTTATAGGACCCATAAGGAACACGAAAAGTGCATGGGAGCGAAAAAATAACACCATCGCTTTTTTCCCATATAACCGTGTCCCAGTCTAATGCACAGCCGTCACTAACGGATACAATCGTTCTGACTTTGTAAACGATTTGTTGTTGTTGTTCTATCTTCCTTGCCATTCCCTATTCTACTGAACTCCTTCCTCTTTCCAAATAATAGACGAAACTTTTATATAAAAGGTGCCCGATCAGTCAAAAATATCAGTAATAAAACAAATCTTGATATTTTGCTACGAACTTTTTGTATCAACTTGTGTTCTAAACTTGGTCTCGTTAATAGTTAAAATATCACAATTCCCATCAAAATCACTTACTGATTATTCCAAATTGTAACAAGTAAGATTTTGTCAGTAAAAGACCAGGTTTAGTTAGAATGTACAATATTTTGCTAATTGAATAACAAATTTTGTTCTAAATATGCTGTAAAAAGCTTGAACATTCAAATGTATGAAAGCAGAATTTGATATAATTCTGTATCTTTTATCATTCTGGCATATCAAGAATATTACAGGCTTTGTTATTTCTATCAAGTTCAGATATATTTGTGTTACCCGTTTGTTATAATCGTTTGATCGGGTACCGTTCGAACATTTCACGCCATCATTTCTATTTCAAAACTGTACCGGTATCATACGCACGCCATCGAATTAAATTCCTCATTCGTTCGTTGGCCGGTAAAGCCGACGGTGCTTGCTGAAGTAGCAGAAAGCTAGGGGTGCTGAATATTGGTCGTTTACAAAAACGCTCACTATCGAATTGAACTTTTCATTCGTGCGTTGGCTGGTAAAGCGGGTGGTTCTTTCTGGAGCAACAGAAAGCGGTTGGTGGCCAATATTAGTCGCTTATAAAAGCGCACGCCATCGAATTAAATTGTAGTGGGTGTTTATCGAAGATTTAGTATTGTCTTGGTTATTCCTTAACACTTAATTAAATGTATTAAAACGCCTAAACGAATACGGTTGATTATTTCGATTTGAACTTCTTCAGCCAGTCTTTATTCATCGAGGAAAAATTACGGCCGATAAATGATCAACACCTATTTGCTAGAAAATTCATTTAGATCAAAACAGGTTCTTTTAAGTACCGTAAATAATCGGTAAAAGCATACATTTAGTTTTCGTTTTTGTTTCTCGGTGCGTGGTTTTGTTTTAGTTACTCGCACACAGAGAAAAAAAGTGGAAGAGGTTGTTTATAAGACACGACCGCAGAGGTAACGTAGAATACGACAGCCTGTCGTGTGTTAATGTCTTTCTTGGCATAGGTTTGGGAATACACTCAATTGGGGTTAATTAATTTAATAGTCTCTTTGCTCCAGATGACGTTTACCTCTGTAGCCGGTTTCACTTGCTGCCGTATCCAAAACAAGAATGAAATTGAATTGTTTTGTGGCTGTCTTTTGTATCAAGTTGCAAAAAGATATTTTAATTTAGGCAGTGGCTACGAAGAGGCTATAGACAAGGTCAAATAGTGCATTCTCCATCTATGATATAACAGTTCAAATAACAATTTTCTGCATTTTACGATAGCGTAGATAATTTTACATTTTTTTTTGAGGTGATTTATCAGCATTTATGTATATATGGTGGTGGTGGCGGTGGCTGTGTTTGTGGCGGTGGTGGTGCCACATGCGCTATAAACATGCACACAGGCGCTACAGACATGTATACACGCCATAAACATACACACACGCTATACAAAAAGCCACACACCTTATATATTAGGGATACACGCTTTTAATATTCACACAAGTTATGTGCACACACCCTACATACGCTGGATGATGGTGGCTTCTCAAACCACCTGGCGGTGCGAGTCTCTTTCAGTTTCGGGTTGTATTCACCCAACGATATCTGAATCGGATTACCGCTGGTTGGGTCCAACTCAGATCGAAGAGAAGCCGAACTGAAATAGGTAAGAACTGCAGCTAACCACTACCACCGCCGCTGTTGCCCGATGTTGATTCACTTCGCCTACTGCCATCGGTGTTGATGTCCGCTGCTGCTGCTTGCTGCTAGTAAACTGATTTGCTTGAGAAGAAACAGTCTCTTATATAGCCCGAAGAGTGCATTCCCGGCTAACTAGGTACTGCGATGTTGCGTTGCTGGTTGCGGGGGAGGGAGAAAACTCGTTGCTGTTCTGCGCTGCTCTGCTATGGTGACCAAAATCGCAATGGCGGTTTGGCGGGGAAGCGGATTCTTCAGCGTCTTCCTTCGTTGATTCAATCGATGGGCCACGGACGAGACCGTATTGACGCCACCGAGAAGGGTCCTTCTTTTCTATCAGGGCCAGTTGCCCGAGGATTCCGCGGCATTTGCTGCCCGAAACTCCTTTACGGTTAGACGTATGTGGATTTCACCACCTAGGCCGACTCGTGTGAAGTGAGACGAACGAATAAAATATTCGTTTTGTTTGTAGAAAAAAACAGAAAAAAGGTCCTACTCGGACATAAACTATTAGCACGTCGTAGCTAAAGTGGGGTGGTATTCTTTACCTGAATGCACTCTTTCTTTGGCTAATATTCGGCATTCACTTAGCTTCTCACACGAACGCTGCGGTACTTCTGACCGTTTGGCAGTTTTTCAACTCTTGATTTCCCCTCCTTTTACCACCCACTATTTTCTTCCCTTTTCCTGCATTTGATTATGCCCACCCCCTCAGGGTTGTATTTTGCTGATTGCGTATAACAGTTCCGCGTTTAGCTTGGCCCATTTTAACATAACAATTTTTTGTGTTTGTGTATCTTACTAACCTAACTAATGACATTATTTTTTTATTTTGACTTACTAATCCTACTTACAAACTACATGAAAATAAATTAGAAACACAATAGTTATAATATACATACAGCACATTTTAAAAATTACTAAGGACAATTTGTAACAACGGTTACAAGTTTGAATAATCAGATTACAATTTTTTGCATTTGAACGGGTGCTTAAATGATTTTTCAATCGATTGCTGCAAAAATGACAGAAATCGGTTGAAAACTGACTGGGTTTAAAGCGTTTGAAATTGGACAATATTTGTGACGCTCTCGATGTTTTCGGTTTTGAAATTGGATCCCTGTATTGAAATTGGGTCCCTGTAATTGTTGCCGTAAGACGTATTCTACGTTAAAAAAAAAAAAACAAACTTGTCTCTATCGTGAAAAATGAAAAAACGTTTAGAAATGCTTTAAATCACAATTAAAGAAGTAATATATTTTCCTGTCACTCGCCAAAACCTTGATAACAACGACGCAAAAAACGTGTAATTGAGTTTCTGCTTATTTAAGTTATTGAAATAAACGTAATTTCTTTAAATATATAAAATTATATGCTGGGCTGGAGCAAACCTAGTATAAGTTTGATCGGTAATATCAAAAAAATTCCAATCTTCTTTTCTTAAGTGACAGCGCTCATATAAAAGATCCATTCTCTTAGTATATATTATTATTTTAAACGTTTCTTTTTTTTATTACTTTATTAAGGTATGCACTGTTAGATAAAATTGCAGAAAATACTAGAGTTTCAATTCCGGCTACTATTTGTTTTAATGGAATATAAAAATACCGTAATCCAATGTCATGCGGTCGTGTCTTGGATACCACCCTCCTACTTTTTTCAACTTGGAGAAGTAAATATATGTATATGAAATCAAGGCGAGTTCTAAGTTTTTTTTACAAAATGCCAATTTATTAACAATTAGAATATAATAACGCCAAGTTTCGACATAACTGAATAATCTAATAATGAAAGCGTAAAACTAGCCCCGCAATTACTTTGTACAATAACGTTGGCTGCGGAGTTTGAATCGAATAAACAGAAGGTCAAGTTCCAGAAAGAGTGTAGTACCTTTGCTTTTGAATAACACGATTTTACGCGACACAAATTTCGGGATAATCGATAAACAGTAAACCTAACTCGAACGAGTGGATATTGTAGCTGAAAAATGAAATCTATCTCCCTTTTCCTTGTTTGGGGAATCAATACAATTATGTAATCGTACTGGACACCTTCAAGATAGCGCGCGATATCATCATTCAAACTGACAACTTCATGATATTTGGTTATTTAATTTTCTTAGCATGTGAATTGTTATTGTTGAACGTGGATTGAAGAGAAATAATTTCAAACGCGGATCGTGTCGCATCGATCCCCGCAGATGACCTAACCTGAAATTTTTACAGTTCACTTATCGACACAAAAATAAACTATTAAATTCATGACCATAATTGATTATGAATTGGTGTGCGTAAACCCAAACTCTAACTTCAAATACTATATGCTTCATACAGTCCATAATACTACGCATTCAAAATCGTAACAAAGCAAAATGTCTGGTAAAATACTACACAGTAAAATAAACTTGAATAATACACGTTACGTACATTATTTTCTCATTCAAATTCCAGTTGCATCTGACGTAAATCACGATTACTTTTTGAAAATTATATGCAATATCATTTGAATTTGCGTGGAATATTATAAAATTTTCTATCATAAGTGATGGAGGCCATTCTCTATATGCGTTTCGATATAAATTTTGACACATTCTTTTAACTGTGTAAAACAGAGTTATTTCATCGCCACAACTAGAAAAAACGTTCAAAAACGGAATTCATTTGAAATAGAAGCTAATCACACAAAGACGCGCTTGCACATACCAACCTCGCGAAGAGAACGCTGATTTCTTAGGATAGATATCTAAAAACAACCACTTCCTAAGTAAATCACGTCGATGGTTAAAAGCAATCGATGCACGCCATCAGTAATTCGCAGTTTTTCGTACATAACTGCTCTGCTGCTTATCTGTCTGCAAAACTAGGCGAATCCCCAATTAGTGTTTCGAAGGCCAAATTTTGAAAGTTTGCGTCGCTTATTAGCAAATCACAAGACCGCCAAAACAAAAAGGCTATTTATGATTACAAGTCACAAAAAGAGAGTCATAACTAACGAGGCTAATTTTAACTCGATTAAATTATAATTTACAAATTGTGATTCGATTATTGTTTGCGATTTGTTTTTTGTGAATTCCTTTTTCGAAGGAAAAGAAAGAAACGGAATCGAATCGGATTTTCGAAGAAAAAGGCAATAAATACTAGGACCCCTCGTGCTGATGATGTACCTTAAACTAAACCGAGCGGTTTATTTGCGTTCGAACGCGAGAGTGCGAAATCCACTGAACCTTTTTTCTTCCTCTGCTTATGTTGGCGCATACCGAATGCACTATTGCGTTGCACTTCTCCGGCTGCGACTGCACACACTTTGTTTGCGGAAATCACCTGGCCGGCAGGCTTGAGATGCCACAATGCACCGACCGGTCCGAGTGGCGATATCTAGACCAGCAATCAACGAACGGAGGGAATCATTTTTCGGTTGGTCGAATCGTGTCCCTTCCTTGAGCGAGTGATTTTTCCCCCTCAGCTAATAATGGCCGGTAAGTGGGTATATCTGCTAACTCAACATCGAACAGATCACCATGCATAAGCACGTGATTTCATCAACGAGTTTTTTTGCTAGTATTTTTCTTCCCCAAAGAGGTCTATGCTTTCTTTTCGCCGGCAAATCCAACCGGCCTACAATTGTTTTGCGCTGCCCTGCACTGGACTGCCAGCTACCGGGTGGAGAAGCTCTGCTCGGAGGTGGACCGAAGCCTAATGCAGACAAGGCCGTAAGCGTGTCTAACAACCAATAATTATTCGCTTCAAATGCTGCGTGAAAATCTATTGCGGATGGTCTGTTTAATGATCGGTTCGGATTCTCTTTGAAAACTCACTGCTGTGGCTCTCCGGGGGCGGTTATGTCACTTGGAAATGAAATAATTACTATCTCCGTTGCAGGAGTCAATTATACTACGATGTATTATGGGCTACGAGTTTAAAAAGTTTTAATTGAACTTAAATTTAATTGAAACTCGCAGGGAAGGTAACATTTTTTAAATCATCAGTTATGTTTGCTGAATGCAAAGCAGGGTTTGAGTAACGCCTTAAATATTTGAACAACTTCCTTCTTTATTCGGCGGAGAAGACAGTCATCGAGTTTACTGAAACAATAATGCAAGAATTTGGTATGATCGACGTGCATTGCCCTGATGATTCGTCATAAAGAGTAATTTGAAGTTGATTTTTTTTCTGCTCAAGAACGCATACAAGTTACTCATGGTGAACACGAATGCATATTTCACAGCAACATTCTACTACTAGCGGTGCAGTCGAGATGACACTCCTCCATAGAAGGCGACCGAGTAAAAAGGCGCAGTGCCTCGGTCCAAAAGCTAAACTCTCCTTTCAACTTGAGAGGCTGCATTCCGATCCGATTCGATCCCTGTTTGTCGTAAGGAGCCTCCGATGCCTCCGATGCTGTGGCGCAAAGCGGAGGGAAATTGATCTGACATTCAAATACATTTAAGCCGGCGTTAATCCATCGCAGCCGGTGCCGCAAATGGGATTGGCACCGGGGAACTCCAATCACCTTCCGCGCGTCTCGCGCGCTGCCATGTGCAACAGGTGACCGTGTGAAGATGTTGTTTTTTTTTTCTACTGCTTTGTGTGGATTAAATTCACGATTCCTCAGGTTTGCTGCGATGGGAGATCTAGATTTTACACTAAGGAAGTTAATTAAATCCACAGGTTCTAAGGTGGGGAAAGGTTACAATCATTGAAGGCTGCAATTCTACTACAATGTTGCAGTGGAATATGCCTAAACTATGTCGTTGAAATCGTGACGGTTCAATTCTGGGCGTTAGTGTAAAGTTAAAACTTATTTGTACCTCCAATAGTTTTCAATTTTTTTGTAGCATAGTTTTTGATATTTTGACTATTCTTACTAAATCCCAAACCCCAAACTTTGTAATAAATCGGATGTTGGTTAGATTGATTGTTCGTCTAATTTACCCACGCTAAGTTGAACTCCATCTGTCAATTCCTTTGTCAGCAGACTGGAAAAACTCATTGTTACTTTCAGCACTTGTGCCTATCGAGGTCGCCTATTCGCTTTCAACTCTGTCCCGCAGCGGTGGTTCACCTGTCTGCATTTTCAACATTGCAATCCATCACCTCAGAGTAGTGCAAGGAGCGCTCGACATTAAGCGCTCACAATTATGGCCTTAATGAAGCGCACTTATTTGCGTCGCCGGCATCCCAGCAGCGAATTTCCTCCGGCAGACGGTTGAAAACTGCATCAAACGCTGTCAAAGATCGGAAATCAATGCGCGCAAGTCCACGGCCAAGGTCACGAATGCCGGGCGCGTCCCTCCGGGCCAATGCTGCTTGCATTGTTCGTTAGAATTTAGCCTACGCTGCATAAAGAACCCTCGGAGTTGCGTTCCACCCATTGCAACCGAGGGACGATCCGAGACGGATGGATAACAAAGCCACGATAGCTATTCAAAAGTCTTGTTCGAACTAGCGAGTGGCGCTGTCGGGCAGAAAAAAAATAGCTGATAAATCTGCTCGGATCTATGCACTTCGCAGGACAAAAGCCTAGTGCCAGACAGACTCCCCGTCAACGGACAGACGAACTATTTTTATCACCTTCACCACCTCCGCCAGATGTTGGGGCGAATCGGGTTGGTAGCCATAAAAGGTGGAGCAGTCGAAGTTTTCCTGCGGTGCAGATCTGATAATAGATGCGTTTGTAAAACCCACTGCGGATATGTCGAGGCTTCTGCTTTTACAGTACGAAACGCGTAGGTAAATTCTTCCCAGGTAGCGAAACATCGCATTAATTTATCGACGCTATCTGCACTCGGGTGCTTTGTGCGTCTGAGATGAGTTTGCTGCTAAAGGGCAATTGTGTAATGCGTGTTAAAAACAAGATGCATCACAGTCGTGGTCGATTCCTAAATCGGCGTTCGACTGGTGATTCCTTGTTAGTATGATCCAGCAAAAGGGTTCAAACAATGCGAAGGGTTTAATTAACTGCATTTAAATTATTGACGAGTCTCTAATTTGCTGGCTGATGCCGACGACAGTGCGTTATTGTTGGGTAAGTGGGTTCGTGATGACTTTGAATAATCCTATTATGTGGAATAACAGGATTCGATTCTATTGAATCGTTTGTGATAATACTAATTAATGTGGTTAGCAGAAAACGATCTTTCACTTCTTCAATGTCTTGGTGAGTTTATAATTGAGGAACCTAGTCTTATAGATCGTTTGACACTGAGGATTGTCGCAAATATGCCTCAATCATCAGTTAGTTTTGGTTGTTTAGCCTGCAAGTTGTTAGTTTAGAATTTATTTTTTTTTGAATTTGGCCTTGAAACTTTGACTTTTACCATCTTTTTAGTTATATGCTTACTTTTTATTTTTGTTTTTTTGTAATTTCATTTTCGAGAAATGCAAAACTTCCATCGGTAACCCATCTATTTGCTGAATTTTCAAATTGTGAAACACATAAAACTCTTGCAATGTTGATTTATTGCAGTTTCAAGCCATGAACTATTGATTTCATCACTATTGAACTATCAATTTTCCCATTTTTTCTTTGCAATTATTCTTTAAATGATAGATGCTAAGATTACGATAGTCAATGGTAATAATTTTCATTCAGAACAAATAAAATAACTCCCTGAAAATAACGTGGCGACCCTAAAAAAATCAAGTGGCAACTAGGGTCGATTTACTGCCTACGAATATCATCCCGATTCCGAAAATACTCCTGTAAAGTAGTATTTGATCATTTATAGCTGTTTTCTAGGTCGTAAGTTTCCACTTTGGATTTCAAAATGGCATCTGGACTCAATTACCGGGGTTTTCATTGAAGGAAGTGCCAACCGATGTATTTATTACTTATGCTGCCGTTACCGCACATAACAAACTTTTTAATAGATGAAGTTATGAAGCCGCTGCACCTACCGCTGACGTTGTTGCCACTGTTTCTGCTAATACTCGCTGTAGCTATTGCCGCAGATACCTGCTACTGCTTAGCCAGGACCTTCCTAGTCGCCATCCACTAATAATATGATTGTTTTAAGCATAGCTCTCATATAGCCCAAATAGTTTATTTCCGGCTTACTAGGTGTACAATTTTGTCCACCGAGCTATGGAAAGCACCCAATCAGAGGTCGACTCATTAGCATTCGAATTGGACTCATTTTTCCCTTTTACCATTTTGAGGTTTTCATTTTACATCCCATTTAACCGATTTTCCTGAGAGACGTAGTTCTACGACAACAAAAATAAGATACACTGTAAAAAATCGACACGTCACGACGAGATGGATTCCACTTACATCTTATCGGCGTGCAGCCAAAACGAACCAAGCGCCAAAAATATTGTTCCGATTAATCGACGTTCAAAATTTAACCACCCCATATATTTTGCTGCAAGCTGCTACAGAGATTTTGTGTTATGGTGTGGGTGTGAACTCGGTTTTAATTAACCCTTCCCAACTAACAAAACCTCCTTCCTGTGACCTTCGTGGAGACGCAGATTGTGGAGATGAAAATGCACATTTCGGATTGCTATGTCATGCATACCTAAATCAATCTCCTAACATTCAGATTACAATGTCAAAACACGTCAAAATCCCGTGAGTTACATTAAAAATCCATACAGGTCGACATGATAAAATGATTGGTTTCGTTCATTGGCATCCACATGTTATGAGCATTTGGTATGAGCGTGAGAATTATTTTCAGTGTACTTGTACAGTGTACTTACATGCGTCAAAATGACTCCCGACGTTTAAATAGATAAAAATGCAAGTTTTTCCCTTATAAATCATAAATAAACGGTCATTAAAGTGTTAGCACATCTGTAAATTACAAACACAGCATTGAGGATTAAATATTCCTCAATTGATCGAGAAAAACCGAGAAAAAACCGACGCACGGTTAGAAAAAAATGAACAATATTGCGGCAAGCGAGAAGTCAAGTTAAATTCTGATGCTGCACTCAAATTTCGGATTTGAGCACTTGAATGTTATATGAATAGAGGAAAAATATTTTGAAACAGCTGACGTAAAGAAATTTTTTAGGTTGATGACCAGAGATTCCCCATTGTGGAGAGGGCAACACTGCTTTCAAAAGGGCAGAGTCAATTCTACAACTAATTTCAATGGTGTAATTGGGACTACGGAATCGCGTGTGATAGTGAAAGTGAACACTAAAACGATGCTGCTACAGATTGGTATAGTGCACATGCAAGAGGTAGTTCAAAAGTGATTTGTTTTGTTACTTCCAAAATTGTACTTCATACATAGGAAGTGACAATCAAAAGGAGCGTCATTTGCTTTCCACATGAAGGCTCGCATGAAAGCTTGTACGCAGGTCCGAGTGGACAGACAGTGCTGCTGTTTCCATCGTTAATGAAGCAATGTTTTGCAAATAAATGTTTTTTTTTCTGCTTATGGTTTTAAATTTATCATTATTATTTTCAGTTTAATATACTTAGTGTTGCAATTGCGGAGGTGATCGATTGACACATTATTTATAACAAGTTAGCAATTTGTCATTTAATTTTAGGTAATATTTTGGTACATAAATAAAATAAATAAATATATTTTGGTAGGTACGTATATATTTTAAGATTTATTCATTTGGTCATTTATTCAACTATTTTTCCACTCTAGTCAATAAATATAACATAATGAAAACGGGTCAATATTTTTGATATAAATGTATCAAATGAATTGAAAGTCTGAAAATAATAAAATCTCCAAAATTCTAATATTATTTTGAGGTGGGGCTTACCGAATGGAAAATTACTCCGGAATGTGCTGCAATTACTCAGTCATTCTGTAGAGGGTCCTTGACAGGTCGGTAGACCTAACACCAATCCCTAAAATAGTTGCAGAAATAAAAAATAATTGCAACTGTGTTTTTTTTATATCACTGCCAGGCAGTGGGATCTAGAAATAGGTTTCCACACACACACACACACACACACACACACACACACACACTCACACACACACACTCACACACACACTCACACACACACTCACACACACACACTCACACACATATTTACACTCACTTACACTCACACACACACAAACGCTTACACACACACACACACAAACACTTACACACACACAAACACTTACACACTCACAAACACTTACACACACAAACACTTACACACACACACTTACACACACACACTTACACACACACACTTACACACACACACTTACACACACACATACACACACATTTACAAACACACACACACACACACACACACACACACACACACACACACACACACACTTATGGAGTACTTAATTTATGTCGATCCATAAATTATGTAACGCAAAAAACCCAATTTTCGGCCCCTCCCTGGCAGTAAAGAAATCTAACGCCAACACCTACCCCCTCATTGAAATTACGTTACGCAGTAGAAGAATGTTTGATGAAAATGCTCGTTCTTAGAGGGTCTCTCCAGAGATTTTTTTACGCTGAAATGCTCAAGGATAGCCTCTCCCTCCCCCTTATGAGCGTTACGTAATTTATGGATGCCGCCTTAAGATGTTTTAGCGATTTTGTCATTGCAATCAATTACGTTGTAGTCATTTTTTACGCGGGGGTTACATAGCGCGTAAAAAACCGTGTAAATTCTGAAATCCATGTAAAACAACTTTATTTGCTAAAGGTTTTTCAATCAATTCTGCTAAATACTTCGAAAAAGAATCAATAGCAGTGTTATTTCCAGCTGAGAATCGAGCTGAATCGGAAAAATATAGGCATAATCAGTGTATTTTTAGTAATTGAATTTGAGCGAAACCGATTTGAGCACGAAAAACCAATTAGAAAAATGTCGGACAAAAAACTACTTCTCTGAAAACTCCGCAAAAAACGGTGTGAGTTCCGAAACCCGCGTAAAAAAGACACGAACAAACGCGTCAAAGAGACCTTAGTGTATTTTTGTAAACATTACAGAAGATAATAGCAGAATGGTTGAATAGCGTTGCCTGCATCGTGGCATCGTGGTATGAATATTGATGCAAGGCTCTAGCTGCATGAAATCAGACGGGTTCGCGTGTTGTCTCTAAATATGGAGGACAAGTATTCTAATAAATGAGCACTCCCGAGCAAAGTCATGTCGCGGAGGGATGCATAGTGAGCTTTATAAAATCTCCAGGAAATGCTGCAAGAGCCCGAATTTTGCTCTTGAATTGCCATAAGTATCTAACCCACGCCTGAGTGTCTGATCTTCAGGAGCGTCTGACTGGTATCCAGCGGATGAACGAGAAGATATTTTCCCCCGGAAGATACACCTACAATGGCAGCCCTATCAGATCTTAGGCCAATGACCTAATGTTTTCAAATTGTTACAGGAGCCAAAAGAAAAAGATCTTGGACTATATTTTTGATAATTACCTTCATTATGAACGCACGGGCACGAATCGAAACATGGATTGTACTGACCCTTACTCAACAACGCAAGCTAACTAAACTAGCTAGGGAGGCTAGCCGTCCCGAACTAGAGATCGTAGGACTGAGTGTAGTCCGTTGACCGAATACTGAAGAACACAAGATGCCATCCGAGCAAGCGCAACCCGGGAATGAGGAGTTGGATTCCTGCTAAGCCCGGAAGACAGTTGAAAGTGAAGCAGGAGCCTTGATGTCGGTAACAAGCGAAGGGCTGGCATTGCATCCGACCACCATCTCTTCATAGTTAAGCTGAAAAGGGTTTACGTCAAGCAACTTGAATCCCTAACCTCGGAAGTATCGATCCGTGAAACAGAAGAGGAAGATGGTGAGCAGCCGCGTACCAGATCAGTCAATCCACTAATGATACACCGAGTTGGAAAAGGCTGTTCAACGATCTTGTAGACGGGTCAAGAGAGACGGAGAACAAACTCCCTAGCTGAGGAGGGACAAAGAGCCGCTGCTTGGGGAGATTTCCGTTTGTTGTAGGATTATTCTCGCTCCCTTTTTGATGCCAGAACTAATGTCAGAATGCCGCTAAACGACTGAGCAGGGGAGCTATGGACAGATCAAACAGACAGAGCACTTCGACTAACTCTTCCAAATCCCGAAAGGCAAGGACCAATAGTATATGCAACGGGCAACACTCAGAGTTCGTTGCATTAACCGCGTCAACTCTGCGGCGCCATCGCTGGCTGAAATCGAAGCGGTAATCAAAAGCATGAAATCCAACAGGATCCAGGAGAAGATCGACGCTACACTCCGACGGCAGCAAGCTGGATTCCGTGCTGGACGTTCATGTGTGGACATAACAACACTCCGGATAATACTGGAGCGAGTCAACGAATCTCAGGGCTCTCTTTTGCTGGTATTTGTTGATTTCAAAAAAGCATTTGATCTTCTGGGCTGCACTTGGACGAAGAGGAGTCTCAGAGAAGCTAGTCCATCTAGTCGAAGCGCAGTATGAGGCATTTTTGTTCATGATTTTGCCCGACGGTGTCGAACCGCCGTCGTCGAAGTGCTGAAGAGAAGCAAGGATTGTGAAGCAGTGATTGACAGTACACCGAGCCAAGGGTTGCCCGGGAGATCTTTAATGATGCCCCTCTTGCTCGATGAAAGACGAACGGATATGCAGAGCAAGCTTAATGACTTCGCTGAAAGCTTCAAGGCCGCAGGTCTCAAAGTCAACGTCGCAAAAACCAACTCAATGGCATTACCACGGTAGCAAAGCATCAGGTAGAAAAGGTACAAATCATCCAATATCTTGGTACTCAGGTATCGCCGGACGGTGGTACCAAGAGTGATATAGGAAACCGGATCAGGCAGGCTCGAAATGTCTTTGCGGGCTTCCGGAAAATGTCGTTGCCTGCGGAACATTATCCGCCCTTGGTGACCTGAGAATTGAATTTCTAACGCCGAGCTACATCAATGGTGCCATCAAAGGGCAATTGGAACTTAGATTCGGGATCGTACAGGGTCTTAAGCTGTGTGGTATAAGTGTCCCGTAGTGTTTTGGTTGCTGTAAGTGATGCTCATAGTCGAATCAGAGTTTTCGGAGATTTTTTTTTTATGAAGGCAGAGAGGCCAGGTATGAACGGGATAGATTTAAAGCTGGTAGGTTTTTCCAATCTATCATCTCTCACTGGCTGCATCAGCAGTCTGCTGATTAGTTTATGCGTTTTGATGGTACTTAACCCATGGACGCGGCCAATGAAATTACGTGTTACTGCCAGCTTTGGATCGGTAGAGTGGAAGGAGTAGTAGTTCAATATTCTGCCTGACGATATTGGTTTAGCATACCAATCGGTTTTTATGCTGCGGTCGTCGTGCCTCACTACAAGGAGATCTAGAAACGGCAACCTTTCATTGAAAGAGGCAAGAGTATGGTGTACCTGATCTTTGTGCGGGATGAAAAAAGGTCTTCTGCATACTTTCGTATGAACTGCACTGGAACATGGGCTTGTGTTATCGCTCTGGTAACCAAATTTTCCATAACTATATCAGCCAAAATGGAAGAGAGGGGAATTCCCAAGGTTGTTCCAGTGATCTTACGGTAGAATTTTGGCGATGACCTAATAGAGATCAGTGTTGTTTTAATTGAGATTTCTAAGCCGAAACAAAATCAAATTTTTACAGCTTGTAGAGAAGCTCTATGAATTGTCAAAAAGCGAGGCTAGGTTAGTCCATAACCGTTTTTTTGTATGCGAGTTTATCGCTGCATGTTTGTACAATCGTTAATTTATTATCGTTTTCCGATCCGGTTGAGCGGTACAAGTTGTACAGCGAAAATCATTTGATTGAATCACTTCAGTTTCCACTGTGGAGTTTTTTATTTGTCGGATTTGACTTTCGTTCGTTGACTTTCGGTGAGATTTCTGCATTGTAGAGTGTTGCGATAACCATAAAAATGTATGGCAAGTAACGGCAAGCCGTAGAATAAATATATGACGGTTAAAATCAGGGATACCAAAAATGCTGATTTAACTATGTAGATGCAGATTTTTATCGATATGCGGATATTGGCACTTTTTTTAGAGATTGCTGATATTGTCTCGTTACATTTGCGCAGATTTTTTCAAAATGTGTGAAGATTTTTTCGAGCTTCAAATGCATTAGTTTTCAACTTTCAAGCTGACTTTTCCAGTTATTGAACAGACATATCTGGTGAAAAAGTAACTTCTCAATGTTTAAAGGTATTTTAAAATGTTCATAATTTCCTTTACCACACACTGAATTCTTTACTTTGTGTGATACTTTCAGTGTAGTCTTTAGCACAGGCTGAAAATTGGTTACTGCTTGATGTCCTAATAATCTATAAGTTTTACAATTATATCTGCCTTATTTTGAAAATGACATTTAATAGGGAACAACCATTACTTGTTAACAGTTGAACTCTATAACATTCAACAGTAAACAAACCATTGATGTAAGTAAAATTGTCGAACACAAGTGTTACTTTATGATATCACCCATAAACAGCTTGAAAAACGGTGAAAGTTATTTTTCGACTCAGAAAGAATTGGGCGCTAAATTGTTCCAATGATCTTCTTCATCTTCTCTCGCTTCCAATAATAATCGTCGCGTGATTTTTCTGGTCCCCATGGCTCTGTGGTTAGCGATGTCGGTCGGCTAGCTCTCCCACACGGTTGTGATATCGGGTTCGATTCCCGATCGAGTTGAGGATCTTTTCGAGCTGGAAATTTTCTCGACTCAGCACTGGGGCACGGTGTATCGTTGTACTTATCCTACACATATAAAATGTGCCAAAAAAACAATATCGATAACGAAATCTCTCAACTAATCTAGTTGATCGAGACCGCTATTAGCCCCAAGGCTAAGCGTGCGATATTTTTTTTTTGTGATTTTTCTCTCGTATGTACACTTCTTTTCTGAAGACGAATAGGTTTGCGAATTCAATTTTAGAGAGTTAATGAACTAGCTTAGCAAATGTCTGAATTTGTCCACACACGAAGTGGTAACTAACGCATAACTATTGCTCCAATCGACTGATAGACGAAGTTGATTCAAACGCTGAAGAATCATCACCATCACCAATTTTATTGCCATACACCAACGCTGGTTGCCTTTTGTATTTTGTCAATCAGGATTTTCGTCCTAAAAAAGAGTTTTAAAATGAGCTTATTCAAAAATTGATTAATTTTTTTTTATAAACGAAAACATGGCACAAAATTGCAGGTTTTGGGGCTTACGTAGTAAGCAGAAGAATTTGAAACACTATCAATGCTCTGTACCCATCAGAATACAAATTTTTATTTCATTTTTTTTCTTACTCAGTTTAGCTTCGGCCGGTAGTAAAAACGCGAAAACATTAACCAAAGCATAACTAATTTTATCTGCTTATCCATTCATCCCGTCTGCTTATTTTGACTGCACAACTTTACTGAAAACCCAAACACAATGTGTACCCTCCGGAGCTTCGCAAACGAAAGTCCAACGCAAATGAGATCTTGTTTTCGCTGCGGGATATTTTTTCGCTGCTCGATCGGACTCGAAGCTGTGCGGAAAATTCGAGCGAAGAAGAAAAGCTCGCACAATGGGAATCACTTTAGCTGATGCATGATCCGTACTGGGAACGGATGCACAAGGCAGACTCCCACCCGCTTGAAAGAGGATTAGTTATACTGGTTACGATAAGGTGAAGTATTTATTGTTAACTCGATGTTCTCGATGGACCGACATGACAGCTAGCCATCGGAGAGCCTTCCTTTGGTTGCAAGCCGCATAGCTTAAGATTCGAGAAATCTGTGGACTCTAGTGACAGCTCTTTAACACCGACTTCGAACGACGAGTGCCGACTAAGGGAGCGAGATTAATTGTGCACTTCGACACAAAGAGGTGATAGTTGGAAATGATTCTGGTTTATGGATTAATCGCTTCCTTCCTTCTAGATCGGTTGGGATTGAGAGAATGCAAAAAAGGAGCAGGCATTCACTTATCTGACACAACTTCATATTTAATTGAAACGATTCAATTATTCATTAAAGCTTCGCTAGAGAGCCGCTAAAACCGATAATTATATGGCAACCATTGGCAACGCACTCAGCGAGCGCGTCTATAAATTACCAACCGTCAATTGAGGCACTTTGTTCTATCCTTCCGCTTGGAATCGTGCTGTTGCTCCTTGAATTACCTTTCAAAGGAGGAAAAATTACGCACAACCTTTGCCACTGCCGCTTCGCTAGGATTACCAGCGGTGTTGCTGTACGAACAAATAGGCAGAATAATGGACCGATGTCCAAATCTGCCTTGCAGTTCTAACATTTAGGGGCAACCGAGGAAGGCCAAACCAGGCCAGGCGATAGCGAAAACCAACAAAACACGAACCCTTTGTCCGCAAGGGCCACGCGTTTGTTGGTGGTGGGGCTTCCCGAAACGATGACCGTCGACGACGTACGAAAAATCCCATAAATTATTACTGAATGCATAACTCACTGCTGCTGCAGCGGTTGGCTGGTTTAGGCGAGGCACCGGACAGCGTGGTCAATTGAATGGCTAGCTGGCTGCCAATGAAAATGGACACTTTGGTCATTTGGCACAGCAAATATCGCGACGCGCTGCCTGAGACCCTGCTTGCTTGGTTTGCTGGCTGGTTGGTTGGTGGGGATCGTATTTTTCGAGCCTATCTCGGAGGACACCGGCACTTATTTATGGACCGCGCGCTCGACGATCGGTAAACTTCTATATTATTTTGTGCCAAAGCTCCGTATAGATTTGTTACCGTGTCGATACAAACTAGCGCGGGAGCAATGTTTGCGACACCGCTGCTGTTCACGCTGTCCAAGGGCGGCGGTGGTGGGCAGCCGTTGTTTTATTTTGTCAGCGGTGGCTACTCCCGCTGGCTGGTGGGATGCCATGCCGTATACGTTCTATCATTTATTTGCCTCACCAACGGTTCTGTTGTGGTGGGGGTGAGGAACCGATGCGAATGGTCACGGGGTGCTAGTTTTGCCTGGTTGAACTCGACTGCAGTTGGTGAAAAAAGCAGCTTACTGAAAAAAGGTTGTTTTGAAGGTGATTTCTTTTGTCAAAATTCGTTTATATACATGCTGTTCGACTTCATATACCAATTGTATTTTTTTTAGTAAACAATTTTTTTTTACTTGCTTTTTTTATTTTGTTTCACCGAGTGTCTTTCGATGCAGTTGCAAAATTAAATTTTGTACTAAAATCTGATAAAAAATCATGCAAAGCTTTTAACCAAATTGATTTGTTTTTCATTTCTACTTAACAGGCTTTTTTGCCCCGTTTTATTTCTTCTTTGCACTATCTATTTCACGTTTCCTCCATGTTATAATTTTTCTACTTCCATCAACTCAACCTCTGCTTTACTTAGATTTTCCTACCACTGTAGCTCATTCCAAAACAACCATTGTTATTATTCTGTATGCTATTTAAAGTATACTCTTTTTCATTTTATTACTTTACTATATGCGTAAATTAGACTCTTGGTCAAATATTGTGTTCCTCTAACCCGCATAAGATTCTATGTAATGTCGCATAACAAATTTGTGAAAAGCAGTTATCGCAATGTATTAAAGTATAAATCAGTGCAGCTTGAAACAGATTTGATGGTATTTTGTAATCTTTCCCTAATTCACCAATTCTTTGTGTTTGCGTGCCACTAACTTAATAACTTGCATGTATATACGCTGTTTTCTACTCTATTTTTACTCTATTTCTACTTTGATTTACTTCAACACTCTACTTACTACACGCTAACTACTTCATGCTGGTATATTGGGCATACGGTTGAAAAGATGCTCAAAGATCCAACGGCTGTTTGAAATCATATTTTTTGAAACACGGGAGTAGTTTAAAAACAGGAAGTTTGGCATTTGTGTGCATTTCCGAACGACCGATTATTTTTATACCAATCGTAGAACCGTAGAGTATCTCAAATAATTGTGCATTGGCTGTCATTATCGTAGGAAAGGCTTGGTAAAAATAGTTGAAGAGGTTGTGTATGAAACACGTCCGCCAAGTTAATATAAAATTGGCAGCTTGTTTTAAGTCAATGTATTTCTTGCAATAGGTTAGGGTAAAAACTCGATAGGGATTAATCAATTTGATAGTCTGAAGCGTTAAAGGAAATTGCGTTGAGCGCATTGATATTGGAGTACTCGTCTATCTGGTAGCTGTTATGAGTCATTAAGTAGCTGTTTGAGTGCTGAAAATGGCAGAAAATGCTACTAAGATAACGAGAAAATGAGAATAATCCCATGTTTTGCATGAACGGAAATCCTCAACGATAAAAAATGACCAAAGTTTTGACACACCAATGGCGCTTTTCAGCACCCCAAAAGAATTTATTTCAAGTAGTTGATATTTCTCTGCCACTGACTATCATTGTATGCTCGATTCTATTCTTAGTGTTGTCGATCACAGCCAGTACAACTATCGAAAACGGAAAAGAAATATTCCGTTTTCTTTTATTATGTGTCTACAGAGCTTCGCCTCCATCAAGAATGTAAAATGTATTTATTGCCGATTTTATACCACAACAATAGATTTTTAACCCGAGAATCGAACAGGTAGAAAACTGCCAGAGTTATGTAATAAGCCTTCATTGAAGTTAACAAATATATTTCATTTAATTATCTGTATGAGGTTTATAGTAAACCAGGGTGAGATTGTGCTAGTGTGGGTAAGATTGTACCATACGAACCCATTGTCTGTCAACCATCTCATGACGCTCACAAGACCAATCCTTCTTCTAAAAGGTTTTCTTCTAAAAGGTTTCTTCTAAAAGTTTCCTCGAATACTTAACCACGACCTGACCCGCAAGAGATGGCTGATAAGTCACAGGTCATCATCCCGGCTGCATAGAAAGATTAATATGGGTCATTCCATCTTAAGTGTGCGATGAACGAAGAACGTTTCAACAACCTTCTCAGATTTGGTTCAAAATTTGGGATATTGTCACTATTATAGAATGCCAACGGTTGTGTCGATTGTAACATTCATAGCTCGGTGGGACCCTTCTCTTAGTGCAATTTTTTATCAAGAAAACTTTGTCTTCTTTCAATTATGCCTACAAAAAGCAAAAACATATTCAACAAACCTATTTATTTATATTCCTGTGAAAAACATTGATCATTCTGAAGTATTATGAGCGAAACTCGATTTATACCATTTTTATGTAATAAAGTCATATTATCTCTGGTTTTAAACAACCTTTTTGACGTAGAACTACGACTTTCTTCAGACTACTACATAGGGTTTAAAAAGAAAATCTATCAATGTGAAAGGGACGGAATTTGACCCTTGTCTAATGTTTATAAGTCGGTTTATTTTCAACCGATTTCTTTCATTCTTGCAGCAATCGATTGAAAAATTGCACGCGCATCCACCCAAATGCAGATTTTTTTTTATTTAATCATGCAAATTGTTGTACTATTGTAAATTGTCAAGCATGTTGGGACGGAAGGACGGTGCAATATTTGCAGAAGCGTAGAGGGTTGTGCCAGTATCAGCTGGCTTTTTGAATTTGCTTTCGGCTTAAACAAACTACTTGCCGGTTAGTCACATATCTCAGCAGCAGTGCGGTAACAACAAAAGTTCCGATTTGCTGGTTGTGGGCTTTGGTTTTCTGCCTTGCGATGAAAAAAACAATATCGCACGCTTAGCCTTGGGGCTAATAGCGGTCTCGATCAACTAGATTAGTTGAGAGAGTTCGTTATCGATATTGTTTTTGGCACATTTTGCATGTGTAGGATAAGTACAACGATACACCGTGCCCCAGTGCTGAGTCGAGAAAATTTCTAGCTCGATAAGTTCCTTGACTCGATCGGGAATCGAACCCGATATCACAACCGTGTGGGAGAGCTAGCCGACCGACATCGCTAACCACAGAGCCACGGGGACCACTGCCTTGCGATGAAGCTTTGACTCATTTTGGTAACAACAAAAGCACGCTTTCTGTGCTGAATCGTAGTAATCAAAGCAACTAGACAAGTGATTGGAGATTTATTATTTTTTTCGAAAGATCTCATGTGCTATATTTTGAAAGTGGATGCTTTCTTTTTTGTTCAGTCAGTATTATCGTTTTTTTGCGTGCGAATTTAAAGCCGATAGCACTTCAACAGCTCCCCTAGATGGCCTCGAGGCACGATGCTGGCCCAACGAGCCAGCCGTCGTAGGGTCGAATCTCGGCTCGGGAGAGACTGTTAGTGTCAGTAGGATCGTAGCGTTAACCCCGCAATTGTCCTGTACACTAAACAGTCGGCTGCGAAGTCTGTGTATAAATAAACAGAAGGTCGAGTTCCGAATCGGAATGTAGCACCAAGGCTTTGCTTTTTAGCACTTCAACAGCTCGTTTGGACAAAAATTCGAATATATAACATCGCTTCATGTTCAAGTTTGAATTAGTCCTGTGCGCCGCCACGCCGCACCGCCGCCGCCGACACTTTCACGCACGCCGCCGCCGCCGATGATTTGGTAGTTTTCAGACTAGTCTTCTTTAGAATACAAAGTTTTTTTGGAGATCAATATACGGAAATTCACTGAAAATTTTGCGCAACTTAAATAGTTGATCATATTGCGCTGAAACAGACATTTTTGTAGATAGTGTTTTCGTCAACATTTTCAAACACGACTATATTTTTTGCTGATTTCTCGTTAATTGTATTTTTCTTTTTCCTCTGTGCGGATTCATCACTGCGACCAGAGACATTTGATCTATTGTGACATTGGCCAGGTGTTTTCTGTACTACGCACTTCATATTATTGGCAGTACATGTACGCTTTTCATTTATATCCGTGCTTGTGTGAGAGAGTTTACCCTGTTGTTTCAAGCTTACTGCTTTACTATAACGAGTCTCTTACTATGCTACCAATATTGCCAAATTACAATTCCCAGGAGTGAGACTACACCTAACACCTAACCTTTGGCCATTATGTCAAGTTGAAGGAACCTTATCGAAACCTCGTTCCTCGTGCCAATATCGCCAATTACAATTCCCTGGAGAGGACTAATAATCCTCAGAACAGTTTTATTTTAAGAAAGACTTATTTTGTCAAGAGAAAGGAGTCTTAACGAAACCTCGTTGCTCCTACCAACACCGCGTCACAATCACAATTACCTAAGGAGGACTTAATGCTTCACCTCTGGTCAGTTTTATCCCAAAAATCGCAATAGAAAATGAAGAATCTGTGGTGTTTACCGAAGAACTCTATTCGATTCAAAAGAGTTTCCCATTTTTTCAGTTATTCCATGGGTAACCTAACAAAATATATGAAAATAAACGACTCTATATCAAATATATTAAAAAACTATCTATCTTTTTTCCTAAACTGAACGTCTCTGGGAACAGTATTTCATGTAATTTTTTGTTGTGGGCTCGTTGATTTTTGGGATTTACACTTGTTTGTACTCTCTCTGCTTGATTTATTATTTCCTGATTATTCAATTGTTTGTTTACTTGATATCTTACCAATTTTATTGCTATTTTTGACATTCTTACAACTCTGACGCTTACATTTTTATTTATGAACGTTTAATTGAAAAAAAATCGAACATGAGAGTACAAAAGCGCAATATTTTATAAGTGGTAATAAGTGTCACGCCGATACACGCCGCCGCCGCCGCCGCTGATAAAAGCTAACGGCGTCACGCCAGCGCGCCGATCGCCGCCGAGGTAAAATGTTTTCTACGCCGCCGCCGCCGGTGATATGGTCGGCGCACAGGTCTAGTTTGAATGTTATTCGGGGTTAGCTTGCCACATTTAGTACAATTGTAAAACAATCTTTTCCGTCATCGTGTGTTTAGTTCAGATGGTAGAGCGATCACTTAGTATGTGAGACGTACGGGGATTGGTACCATCATGACGATTTCGGATATTGCTTACTTGAAATAGGTCTATGATTATGGAATTTTTCACATCCATGCGAAGGTTCCTGATCACTGGCGTATATTTCGTACTCCAGCACGGCAGAAAACGTGCCAATTTTCTATTGCTGATGCAAAAATGTGGGAGCATAGCTTGATCCATACAAAGCGTTCGACACTCATAATAAAAAAACACATTGATATGATATTAGGGGAACCGAACAGCGTCATTCGTTGCGACTCAAGTTATAGAATCTAATACGTCGTTTATGATGGAGAAACAAGCGCAAGAAGAGATATAAGCATTGGAGTCCCACAGAGGAGTAACATTGGCCTTTTACTTTTCCTTCTCTACACCAACGATATCTGTAAAATAAAAAAGTGGGTGGACTTCTAGACTATGTACTGATAATATGGCTATTTCCTACGTTCATATCAGTACAAATAATTTTATTGCAAACATGAAGCAGGGTTTACCATTTGCTAATGGTTTACTTTTTTAATAACACTTGTCGATGAAAGTGAAAAAAAAATTGGCCCAAAGCTTAAAACAGTTGCTCGTATAAGATTATAGCTTTCTAACCATTCCTGTGAATTTTGGAACCCCTAGTGTACGCAAAGCTGCGTCGAAATGCCGCACAGTAAGTGCTGGCCGGGTTCGTCGTCTCTACGTTGGCTTACGAAAAAACTTATTTAAGTCTCTCAAACAGTCATCCTTACTAGGGGCATCAAAATTCACAGGATTGGCTAAAAAGCTATAATCTTTCATTTTTTCCAGCTTGAGGGCAAACACAGTGTTTACAAGTGTAATAAACTGGCTGAAAACTAAATATATATGATTTTTGGTCACCATTGGAGTCCTCTTTCACAAGAATCGGCCACACTCCTTTTCGAAAATTGTGCAATCCTTCCTTAGATTACCGTGATTACGCGTGACAGTAGAAGTGAACATTAAAAATCGTTACTTTTAAAGATAATTATATTGCATAGGCAGGAGTAAGTTTAATAGTGATCTTTTTGTTACTTCCAAAATTGTATTTTATAATTACAAAAGAAAAGTCAAGTGGTAATAAACGAGGCTCACAATCTTCCACAGGAAGGTTTGCATAAAAGCTTGTATGCATGGTTTTGTAGACAAACAGTGTTGCTGGTTCCACTGTAAAACGTTCCAATGCAATTGAAAAATATCTCGATTTTTAAAATTGGGGACAAAATGTCGATAATGTTTTTGTTTGTTTTGTAATTTAATATAATTATGTTTTGTTTAATATTCTTGACGTTATATTCTAATTTATTGATTAATTTGATTATATATTCCTGTCTTTTTTCTCAATTCTTCACGCACTTCTTTCCTCTATTGATTAATGAAAACATAATATGATAATTAAATACGGGTCGATTTATTTGAAACAGATGCATCTAATGAATTGAACGTCTGATAATAATAAAAGATTTTATAAAGTTTTAAAATTATTGCGAGGCAAGGCTTACCGTCAGCCCCAGGAATATAAATTGCCTTTCCAATTCACGTCTTGAAGCATTTATTACATTTTACTAGTTTGTTCTAATGACATGAAATAAAAAATACGTTCAAAATTGTATTCGATATCCTCATTCCAAGCATGTTTTATGTAGGTAAATTATTTCTAATACAGGCTGCACTTATTGACATTGTTACAGCACAAAGTATCCTGCATTATGTGGCGACAAATTTCCAGCTTCGGCTTTCATACTACTGAATTTAACTAATTGATAGCAAACTCTCTACCGACTAGCGGCACAAATCTGCAGCGACTCTTTTTCCCCGACCAGAACAATTTATACTTCACGCTTCCATCCGTGAAACGTGCATTTTTTTTTGCTCTTCCTACCCCGCCCCCATCGCGCGCACACGATCGATCGCCTTCGCAAATCCGCGCGTTCTCCGCCAGAAGTCGAACACCCCGCGGGTCGATTCTTGGCTCTGTTTGCTCTCGTCTAGTGTGCTCGAAGTGAATTTATGATAATAAGCATAAAATTTATGAACTAAAATGGCCAGCCGCTGCGCGGGTATAGTAGGTAGGTTGTGCATTTGATGCTGAATTTTATACTACCAACCAGCCCCGATTCAGCGCGAAGTTGGACGATTTGCATGGCTTCTCGAAGCCTGGCTGGGATCACAACAACGAGGGGATTGTTTATGGATCGGCACACGGGATACACGGGATAGTGGTGGGCAAATAAGAGTAAAATAATAAAATCTGACATATCAATATTGGAGGCGTCCACTCCGTGGCCGGCTAGCGAAGCTTGGCCGGCGGTCTCCCTAGCTGACGGTGTATACAGAGCGGAACCATAGAAAAGGATGCGCAGGAAAGTTTCGCTTTTGAAGGGTTAACAATGAGTCAGACAAAATGCCCCATTCACGACTAGAATGGTCGAACAAAAAGGGGCCACTCCTATTGGGGAAAACAAATAGGCTGCTCGCATCTTCGGAAGTGTTCTGGCACGTCAATCATTTTCCCCAAAGGAAGGCGAACCGCACATTTGCATAGGTGATGTATATTAATTCGTCCATTCTTGGCTGCGGCCAGCGGGAGTCTATTTAGTGTTTTATAGTGCGCCCGGGAGAAGGGTCAACAGAACAATCGCGAATCGTTCATTCACTCCGTATCTGTTTTGGATTTTAGGGTGTGTCTTTATAAAAACAATTTTATTTTAACTTGAAATGTTAAACTGCAAAAGAACCTCTGCTAGAGTTGGTACGATAATGCGACACAGTTGGGATGGGAGGATGGAATCCTCGTGCCAGCACACTAGAAGGACGTCGTTGGCCTTCAGCGTTAGTGCTGTACTGCACCATCAGACCGCGTCCGTTTCGCTTTATTAATTTATTGTATGACGGTCATGTTTTACAGCAATTAGCGTACCCAGATTGCTTCGCCGGCAGACGAGAAACCCGATCCCCGCCGGGAGAGGCACTATTGAATGGTCATAAATGGAAAATGGAGGATTTATGAGAGCTTTTTGAAGTACTAGATAACATGAGTTGCTCTTTTAGGGCTATCTAGTGGCATTGCTGGGGAATTTTCATCGCAAATAGGAAATTTATGTTTATCCTAGTCACAATACCACACAGCAAATGTGTTTCTGCTTGGCTTCTATTAAAACTAATCTTTCCGGTGAATGTTAGGAATGACATTTTAGTTACATTCTAGCAGCTCTCCAGTTTTATTGCCGATCACGAACACCAAGCCCGGTAATTATGATCGCCATTTTGCTCTGAAATCCATCAATCAATATTTTTTTTTTTCTTCTTGGACATGAGACGTGGAAGCATAGTTTACATTGTATGTTATAATCTAGCGTTATTGAATCTAGACACATCAACTTCAAGGCGGTTCTTACTCTCATTCATTTAACGCGCGGTGTGGGAATTTTCTGCCTGCTCCCGATGATGGCGATCGATAGATAACCCATGGTC